>NW_006442512.1:8274275-8279344 GCF_000325575.1 Pteropus alecto | reverse complement strand
TTGTTTGGTTTGCAGCCTCCGAGAATTTGCCATTGCCATTGCATTCACCTGGTGTGACATCTTTTTCATGGTGTACGTTCAAGTCCAACACAGTAATCTGAGATTTAATTTAACTGTCACCTCTTTCATGTTTTCCAGTTCATGAAGTTAGATAAAATAAGTGCAACTATTGTATACCTGTCATAAAACCCTCTTCAACATAATTTTCTTTTTTTAATTGTTATTTTTCAATTATAGTTGATATTCAGTATTATTTTATATTAGTTTCAGGTGTACGACGTAGTGATTAGACATTTATATAACTTACGAAGAGATCCCCCGATTAGTCTAGTACTCACTTGGTACTACATATAGTTATTACACTATTATTGATTGCTTCCCTATGTTGTAATTTACATCCTTGCGACAATTTTGTAACACCAATTTGTAATTCTTGATCTCATCACCATTTTCACCCATCTCTCCAGCCCTACTCCACATACTAACCATCAGTTTGTTCTCTCTATTTACAAGTCTGTTTTTTCGTTTTGTTTATTTTATTCCTTAGATTCCATATATAAATGAAATCATATGATATTTATCTTTCTCTGTCTGACTTATTTCACATAGCATAATACCCTCTAGGTCCATTCATGTTGCAAGTAATAATATTTCATTTTTTATGCCTGAGTAATATTCCATTGTATATATGTACTACTTCATCCAATCACCTATTAATGACCACGTAGACTGCTTCCATATATTGGCTATTGTAAATGGCACTGCAGTGAACATAGGACTGCATATATCTTTTTGAATTATTGTTTAGGCTTGCTTAAGATAAATAACCAGAAGTAGAATTTCTGAGTCATAAGGTAGTTCTATTTTTAATTTTTTAAGGAATCTACAAACTGTTTTACATAGTGGCTCTACCAATTTGCAATCCCACAAACATTACACAAGGGTTCCCTGTTTTCCATATCCTCACTAACACTCGTGTTTTTGATTTATTGATGATAGCCATTCTGACGGATGTGAGGTGATATCTCATTGTGGTTTTAATTTGCATTTCTCTGATGATTAGTGATGTCGAGCATCTTTTCATATGTCTATTGGCCATTGGTATATCCTCTTTGGAGAAATGACTATTCGGGTCTTTTGCCCATTTTTTAACTCGATCATTTGTTTTTTTGGTGTTGAGTTGTATGAGTTCTTTATAAATTTTTAATAGTAACCCCCTGTCAGATGGATCATTGGCCAATATCTTCTTCCATTCAATAAGTTGTCTTTATGTTTTGTTGATGGTTTCCTTTTCTGTGCAAAACCTTTTTAGTTTGATGTAGTCCCATTTGTTTATATATATTTTTGTTTGTTTTTCTTGCCTGTGGAGATATATCAGAAAAATATTACTAAGAGCAATGCCAGAGCGTTTTCCGCCTATGGTATCTTCTATGAGTTTTATGCTTTCAGGTCTTACATTTAAGTCTTTAATCCATTATGAATTTATTTTTAATATGGTGTAAGAAAGTGGTTTAGTTTCTTTTTTTTCATGCATTTGTCCAGTTTTCCCAACACTATTTATTGAAGAAACTGTCTTTATCTCATTGTATATTCTTGCCTCCTTTGTCATAAATTAAATGACCACATAGGTGTGGATTTATTTCTGGGCTCTCTATTCTGTTGCATTAATTTATATATCTGTCTTTATGGCAGTACCATGCTGTTTTGATAACTATAGTCTTGTAGTATAGATTGATATCACATTGTGTGATACCTTCGACTTTGTTCTTTTTCAAGACTGCCATGGCTATTCAGGGTCTTTCATGGTTTCACATAAATTTTCAGATAATTTGTTCTAGTTCTCTGAAAAATGCCATTTGTATTTTGATAGATATTGCACTGAATCAATAGATTGCCTTGGGTAATATGGACATTTTAACAATGTTAATTCTTCCAATCCATGAGTTTGGTATATGTTTCCATTTATTTGTATCTTCTTCGATTTCTTTCTTCAATGACTTATAATTTTCCAAGTACCGGTCTTTTACCTCCTTGGTGAAATTTATTCCTAAGTATTTTTTTAATGCAATTGTAAACGAGATTGTTTTCTTAATTTCTCTTTCCGATAGTTCATTATCGGTATATAGAAAAGACAACCAATTTCTGAATATTTTGTTTCCTGCTATTTACTGAATTTATTAGTTCTAACATTTTTGGGGGGTGAAATATTTAGAGTTCTTTCTATATAGTATCATGTCATTTGCAAATAGTGACAATTTTACATTCTTCTTTTCAATTTGGTTGCCTTTTATTTCTTTTTCTTGTCTGACTGGTGTGGCTAGAACTTCCAATGCTATGTTGACATTCTTGTCTTGTTTCCGATCTTAAGGAAAACACTTTTAGCTTTTCCCCATGGAATATGATGTTAGCTGTGGGTTTGTTGTATATGGCCTTTATTGTGTTGAGGCACATTCCCTCTATTCCCACCTCGCTGAGAGCTTTTATTATACATGGGTGCTATATTTTGTTGAACGCTTTTTCTGCATCTATAATCATATGATTTTTATCTTTCAATTATTTAATGTGGTGTATCACATTCCCTGTGTAGAAAAAAATGTGCAGCTTGCTGCCAATGTTAAATTGATTTTACATAAACACACTCTTTGAGACTAGAGAAAATCTGACTGGTTTTCATTGTGAAAATAAAATATAAAAACTGTTCTCGTAGTTATTTCTAAACAGAACTTGTCTCTAATCCTAATGTAACAGGAATGTATACATAAGTTGAATTCATTAAATAAATCTTTGGCTCACAACTGTTTGAGAATGATGTTAACATCACATGTAGCAATGCAACATTTTCTAGGATTTTCAGCAATTGAGAATTACTTTATTTTATAAATATAAATACCACTACTTAAAACAGAATGCTATAAATAGAATGCTATTTATTTCCAAAGACTATTGATATACTAGAGTGATGCAAAAATAATAATAAGAGTGACATATTTCATGGCAGACTTTGGGGGTAAGGTTAAGACTGTAATCCATGAGTTATCCCAGGGTAAATGCTGCAGCCACAAGCACCGCTGGGGAGTATTCTCAGGGAAAACAGGAAATGGGTTAATTGATTTGTGGATATTGAATCAACCTACATCCCAGGAATAAATCTAACTCAATTACGTATAATCTTTTTAATGCATTGCTGAATTTGGTTAGTTAAACTTTTGCTGAGGACTTTTGCATCTATGTTCATCAAGGATATGGCCTATAATTGTATTTTTTTGTAACGTCTTTGGTTTTGAAATTAGGGTAATGGTGGCCTTATAGAATGAGCATGGGAGCTTTCCCTCCTCTAAAACTTTTTGGAATAGTTTGAGAAAAATAGATGTGAATTCTTTTTTGAATGTTTGGTAAAATTCACCTGTGAAGTCATTCAGTCCAGGACTTTTTGGGGAGTTTTTTCATTACTGATTCAATTTCATTAATAGTAATCAGTAGGTTCAGATTTTATTTCTTTTCAACTCAGTCTTGGAAAATTGTTATGTTTCTAGGAATGTATCCATTTCATTCAGATTGTCCAATTTGTTGGCACGTAATTGCTTATATTTTCTTATAACCTTTTGGATTTCTTTGGAGTCAGTTGTTACTTTTTTTCATTTCTGATTTTATTTATTTGGGTCCTCTGTTTTTCTTGATGAATCTATTAAGGGTTTATCAATTTTGTTTATCTTTTCAAAGAATCAGCTCTTGGTTTTTTGTTGATCTTTTGTATTATTTTTTAGACTATTTTGTTTATTTCTGTTCTGATCTATACTATTTCTTTCCCTTTAATCATTTTAGGCTTTGTTTGTTGTTCTTTTCCTAGCTCCTTTAGGTGTAAGGTTAAATTGCTTTCTTGAGATTTTTCTTGTTCTTGAAGTAGGCCTGTATTGCTATAAGTTTCCCTCTTAGGACTGCTTTCACTGTGTACCATAGATTTTGGATTGCTGTGTCATTTTTATTTGTCTCAAAGTATCTTTTGATAGGTGGGGTCTCAGGGTATCACTAGGATAGGGCAAGTGGTGTTCCTCAGATTGATGTAGATTCAGATTTTTTGTCAGTGCTAAGCCTGTAGTCACTAGCAAAAGTCTCAGCTCACACTGAAGTCACTAGCTGTCCATCTTGGGTCCACAGACCCCTGAGATTTGTTCAAGAAACACTGAAGTTAGGGCCAGGACTGGTTGCCCCCTACCAAAATTGTCTCTTAAGGTGCAAGAGCCAAAGCCTATTTATTTCTGCCCTTGAAACCTCCTGCTGAGAGCATGGGATGGAGCTGGTTGCCCTGTACCTACTCAAAATTGTCCCGGGAAATTTTTGAGTTGCTGGGGCAAGGTCTCGGAGTCACAGGGGTGGAGCAAGCAGATCTCACCAGGCCAACACAGACTCATATTTGGCTGTTCAGGAGGAGGATTCAACAAAGAGACAATGGAGGCCATGCCTCCAGCCCTTGCCCTGAAGCCATACAATTCAATTTTTCCCTGTATATCTCTGGCACCTACTAAGCTGCTGTCCCTCTGATGGAGCCCAGTGTGAGACCCTGCAAGTGAGTGATTCTCTATGTGACCCCTTTAAAGGGATGTCCAGATTTCCAACTGCCTTCTGTTTTACCCGGACAGCTAGAATCTCCACTGATTTTCACAGCCAGATTTTGCTGGGATTCCTCTTTCTGATGCCAGAACCCTGATGCCAGTGTGGAGCTGAGTCTTCTCGCTGCTCCAGAGGACCCGCGCAGCAGAGATATCCCCCCTAATGCTCAACCACCGCAGATGGGTGTGGGACCAGCTCGTTTTGTGTCTCTGCCCCCGCTGCCAGTATCGATGTGGTCTCCAGTTATATCCCCAGTTATAAAGTTCTGTTCAGCTAATCTTTAGGTGGTTCTCCAGGTTACCGTTTCATAATTTAGTTGTAATTTTAATTTGGTCATAGAAGTAAACATGCACACCGTTTACCCACCCTGCCATCTTGATTGGAACTGGCGTCCATGTAATTGGTTTTCAAAATATTTTTTATTCTTTTGACTCATAGGATCTTGAACACACAGCAGAGGT
>NW_006442512.1:8273496-8274240 GCF_000325575.1 Pteropus alecto | reverse complement strand
GTAAACTATCGCTACACTTGGGTTGGTGATATGAAAGAACAAATACAATAGGCAAATATGTAAAATTTTTTGTCAAGTGGGGACATCATATTGATTGTTGTCACTTAATTGTTAACCTAAACAAATGTAGTCAATTTTAAAAGTTATTTTTATTTTAAAAAGTTGTTCGATGAATAAATTTAAAAAGCAACTGGTTTATTGTTGTTTGTACTCACAGATTTAAATACCCCAGTAGCCCCCAATGATAACAATGGAGTTTAGGTTTTACATCTCTATATTATCTCCTCATATTAAACCAAACTCAATTTATGACTCTCTAGAAATGATCAATGTTAAAAGAAATCATTATCAAATATCAACATAAAATACATAAAATTAAATAGCAAATGAAACTAGGCAGAAAAACTGACTTTCACTCAATAAAATATTTGTCAAGCAAACAGATTACTCCTTCTTTCACATATGGATGTCAATTAGTGATGTTGCCTGATATATACCACATGCCTTTTGTGAACTCAAAATTTTATAGCATCTTATTGCAGAATATCTTTCTTAATTTAATTATTACAAATGATTGGTCATTCTGAGAAACACTTAACAGAAAAAAAAAATTAATACTCTGTAATAGTAATTCCCTAGATATTTTGGAAACCTTTTTTAAAATCTAAAATGTGGAGCCATGAAATATATACCATACATAATATTTTTCACAGATATCCATAATTCTTTAACATTTACAATAAA
>NW_006442512.1:8261575-8265330 GCF_000325575.1 Pteropus alecto | reverse complement strand
ACTGACTTTTACTCAATAAAATATTTGTCAAGCAAACAGATTACTCCTTCTTTCACATATGGATGTCAATTAGTGATGTTGCCTGATATATACCACATGCCTTTTGTGAACTCAAAATTTTATAGCATCTTATTGCAGAATATCTTTCTTAATTTAATTATTACAAATGATTGGTCATTCTGAGAAACACTTAACAGAAAAAAAAAATTAATACTCTGTAATAGTAATTCCCTAGATATTTTGGAAACCTTTTTTAAAATCTAAAATGTGGAGCCATGAAATATATACCATACATAATATTTTTCACAGATATCCATAATTCTTTAAAATTTAAAATAAAATGAATTTCTTATGATATGTATTTCTTACATTTTCCCACATATATGTGGCCACATATAGCTCTGTGAACTCTCAGTCAGGTTAGATGAAAATGTATAAATGTGGCTGCTAAAAGTAGCATGACATGATTTACCAAAGTAGGACATATTTCAACATGTTTGTGTATGTGCATGTGTGTATTCATACACATATGTCTGTATATGTAGTATGCCTGAAAATTAGCTTTTTTATTGTAATGTAAGTGCCTAACAGTAAACTTTTGATTGCCATTTTGAAGATATCCATTTGAAATAAACACAGTTCCAGCTACACAATTAGATAAAGAGCCAGGCTACTCAACCCATGAAGATCTCTTTTTTTTTTTTTTTGAGCTCTAGTTAACCTAGGAAACTGATCATTTGACTGACCAGTTGCTTTTCCCTTCTCATTCTTTAATTCTCTCTCTTATGTTTTAAATTCACCAATATAAAGTAAACTAACAAAACCCTAGGCACCCCACCCTCAAGTCCAATAAAGGCAGAACCCCAGGTCCACCCTCATTCTCTTTTCCTCTTTATGCTTTTCCTAATTTGCTACTCTATCTCTTTCATGAAAAGTATATATGAACTTTAGCATATGGTTTTCTTTTGTTGTATCTCAATTCTTAGTTGTGTTCTTTTGGGTTCTTTTGTATAGGTGTAATGTTACTTTGTACATTCTATGTCATGGGGCTTAACATAAGTCAGAGCTGCTGTTCATTAATTTATACCTTGCCATATTCTAAAAAGGAATTAAGGGACTTTCATATTTATTTTTAATATATCACATCTTGTAATAAAAGGCCAAAGAAACAATGATAAAATCAAGTTAAGAAAATAAGGAAGAGCCTGAAGTAAAGTTGATATGAACAAAAAATACAATAAATGTCTATATATTTATTTAATAGAAGCAAGTCAGAGATTATATACTAAACATTCTGTTGGCCAAAATAATGAGGAAGACATGATCAGTTATAAAACTGACAGTATTTGTAGAGCAAAAGCAAAATAGCATATAATAGAAGCATAATCGTTCCTATGGTAGTCAAAAAATAAAAAGGTACAAGATAAAGCAATGAACTATTTCTTACAACAAATAGTGTACAATTTTGGAAGGCAATTTATTTTAAAAATTTTCTCAGTATAGGCTTCAAACATCAGGTCAAGTGGAATTCAGCAAAGAAGATTCTACTATGTGAGGCATAAGGCAATATGAAATGATATGTCAAATTAGGGACAGATTTTAGAGCACTGAGGACAGGGGTTCTCAACTAAAAGTAAGCATCAAGAACCACTGTCTCAAAAAACAGTTTTCCATCTATCCTCTAGAAATGCAAAGCCAGAAGAGAATGAACCTTATCCAGAAGGATTATTAAATTATTAAAGAACATGTTAAAAAGTGGCTACAACATATCTATTTGCAAGACCCTCAAAAAACTGTTTATCATATTATAACACTTGAAATATTAAGAAATAGCTTTATAAATATAAATAATAAAATGGTCTAAATTGACCTCACACAGCTTAATATGTAACTACTTTCTTTCAACATAACCAAAGCCTGAGGAAATTTCCACAAAAACACTTGTTATTTCTAGATTTCTTCACAAAATGGTAAAGACTAAGAATGGCCAATATTAAGTACCTTAAGGTAATTCTTTTTTACATAAGAAATTCTAACTCTCAAGGTATTAAGAATATAGCCAGCCCTCATTTAGGGAAAATCTAAAACAAATTAATATGTTCATAATTTGGGATTGAAAGATTCAGAGTCTATCAACTTTCTTTTGAGAGTCAATGAATTCCTGAGGAGACAATATAACAGTGAAAAGTAAGTATTCTGGGGTCAGATTATCTGGGTTCTAATATAATTCCATCCCTTATTAGCTGTGTAACCTTGTACAATTTACTCAGTCTCCCAAACCTGTAAAATGAAGACAATAATAAAATTAACCCATGAAACTCTGAGTATGTTGATGCCAACACAGAGCAAGCAAAAAAATAGATGCCAGCTGTTTTCTATTCATTGTTTCCCTGAGAGCTGACAACATATCAACCACTATGCTTGCTGCTAAAGGCATCAACATAAAGAGTCTAGTGGTGGAGAAATGTATAGAAATAAATTATTTTCTTTACAGTGCAATAACAAGAGTTGAAAGTACTGGGTATTATAAAAGAGAATAGTTAAAAACAACAAACAACAGAAACAAACTAGCTACTGTGGAAGAGGCAGGGAAAGCCTGAGAATTAGGGGAAAATGGAAGATAGAGAGTTGAAGATGCTGAAAAGCCATTCCAGAGAGTGGTAACATCATGGGCTGTGAAACAGAGATTTTTGCTGTACTAACAATTGGTTCTAGTTCGGCTTTTACTAACTCTAGCAAATCCCCTCATGATTCCACAGAATGTACTTCTCTGTGATTTCAACCACTCATTTCCATTCCCCTCCTATCTCTGAGGATGCAAGTTTCGTGTTGCTTTCAGGGCTAACCTCTTAAACGGAGCTCCTGATCTCAGCTCCTGCTCTACACAGGGAATATCACACATCATCGATCCTCTCCTGATGTTTTTTTTTTTTTAAATTCTCCCTCACAATGAGGTCCTTGCCATGCATCTACAAACATGACAAAAATCTCATAAATTAAAACAAAGCAATAACAGCTAAATAAAGGTTTCCCTCGACTTCATTTTTTCCTGGAGCTATTTCTTATTTACTCTTTTGCTTTCTCACTGTCAAGACATTAATATATAGCCATTAATCTTTGACCTCTTCCAAATTAGTTTTGATTTCCTCCAGTAACAGAACTTTAAACAATCACCAGTGAGGACATGTACCAAGGAGCTGCAGCAGAGCCCACTCTACCTGCTGCGCTTGCCGTGTGTAACTTGTCCTGACCTTTTGCTTCTAGTTCCCAGACTGACTCTGTTTACACTTTCTTTGTTCTAAATCCAGGTTCTTCTTTTCTCGTCTCTGTTTCCTCTATCACATTCACAACTTGCATTTACATCCATAGTTTCTCTCTCAACACAGATGTCACCTTAATAAAACCCTTTGGACCCACTTCTCTGAGTTACAGTTACTTATTTCCAATCGCCTGTGATTTCTAAGTGATGCAGCACTTCAGCGTCTATGTGCTTCAAAACTTCTTGTATCTCCATTTTAAAGGAATAGATGGATTTTTTCCCCTTCCATCGTTCATAGCATCTCTTCTATATAAATTATCTTTTCCCTTTTGACCTTTATTGTTTGCAGCCTCCGAGAATTTGCCATTGCCATTGCATTCACCTGGTGTGACATCTTTTTCATGGTGTACGTTCAAGTCCAACACAGTAATTGAGGCTGAGATTTAACTGTCACCTCTTTCATGTTTTCCAGTTCATGAAGTTAGATAAAATAAGT
>NW_006442512.1:8250919-8254633 GCF_000325575.1 Pteropus alecto | reverse complement strand
AGAGAAGCATAATCGTTCCTATGGTAGTCAAAAAATAAAAAGGTACAAGATAAAGCAATGAACTATTTCTTACAACAAATAGTGTACAATTTTGGAAGGCAATTTATTTTAAAAATTTTCTCAGTATAGGCTTCAAACATCAGGTCAAGTGGAATTCAGCAAAGAAGATTCTACTATGTGAGGCATAAGGCAATATGAAATGATATGTCAAATTAGGGACAGATTTTAGAGCACTGAGGACAGGGGTTCTCAACTAAAAGTAAGCATCAGTTATCACCTCACACCTGTCAGAATGGCTATTATCAATAAATCAAAGAACAAGTGTTGGTGAGGATGTGGAGAAAAGGGAACCCTCATACACTATTGGTGAGATTGCAAACTGGTACAGCCACTATTCAAAACAGTCTGGAGGTTCCTCAAAAACTTAAAAATGGATATAACTTTTAATCCAGCAATCACACTTCTGGGTATTTATCCAAAGAAAATCAAAACCATAATTTGTAAAGATCTATGCATCCCTACATTCATGGCCACACAATTTATAATAGCCAAGATATGGAAGCAACCTAAATGCCCATCAACTGATGATTGGATAAAGAAGTTATAGTTCACATATGCAATGCAATATTACTCAGCCATTAAAAAAATGAAATCCTACCATTTGCAACAATATGGAGGTTATTATGCTGAGTGAAATAAGTCCGACAGAGAAAGATAAATACCATATGATGTCACTTATATGTGGAATCTAAGGAACAAAAAGGAAAAACTAATCAAAAACAGACCCACAAATATAGAGGACAATCTGATGATAGCCAGAAGGGAGGGGGTTTGTGGATTCCAGAGAGTGGTAACATCATGGGCTGTGAAACAGAGATTTTTGCTGTACTAACAATTGGTTCTAGTTCGGCTTTTACTAACTCTAGCAAATCCCCTCATGATTCCACAGAATGTACTTCTCTGTGATTTCAACCACTCATTTCCATTCCCCTCCTATCTCTGAGGATGCAAGTTTCGTGTTGCTTTCAGGGCTAACCTCTTAAACGGAGCTCCTGATCTCAGCTCCTGCTCTACACAGGGAATATCACACATCATCGATCCTCTCCTGGTGTTTTTTTTTTTTTTAAATTCTCCCTCACAATGAGGTCCTTGCCATGCATCTACAAACATGACAAAAATCTCATAAATTAAAACAAAGCAATAACAGCTAAATAAAGGTTTCCCTCGACTTCATTTTTTCCTGGAGCTATTTCTTATTTACTCTTTTGCTTTCTCACTGTCAAGACATTAATATATAGCCATTAATCTTTGACCTCTTCCAAATTAGTTTTGATTTCCTCCAGTAACAGAACTTTAAACAATCACCAGTGAGGACATGTACCAAGGAGCTGCAGCAGAGCCCACTCTACCTGCTGCGCTTGCCGTGTGTAGCTTGTCCTGACCTTTTGCTTCTAGTTCCCAGACTGACTCTGTTTACACTTTCTTTGTTCTAAATCCAGGTTCTTCTTTTCTCGTCTCTGTTTCCTCTATCACATTCACAACTTGCATTTACATCCATAGTTTCTCTCTCAACACAGATGTCACCTTAATAAAACCCTTTGGACCCACTTCTCTGAGTTACAGTTACTTATTTCCAATCGCCTGTGATTTCTAAGTGATGCAGCACTTCAGCGTCTATGTGCTTCAAAACTTCTTGTATCTCCATTTTAAAGGAATAGATGGATTTTTTCCCCTTCCATCGTTCATAGCATCTCTTCTATATAAATTATCTTTTCCCTTTTGACCTTTATTGTTTGCAGCCTCCGAGAATTTGCCATTGCCATTGCATTCACCTGGTGTGACATCTTTTTCATGGTGTACGTTCAAGTCCAACACAGTAATTGAGGCTGAGATTTAACTGTCACCTCTTTCATGTTTTCCAGTTCATGAAGTTAGATAAAATAAGTGCAACTATTGTATACCTGTCATAAAACCCTCTTCAACATAATTGTTTTCTTTTTTTAATTGTTATTTTTCAATTATAGTTGATATTCAATATTATTTAATATTAGTTTCAGGTGTACGACGTAGTGATTAGACATTTATATAACTTACGAAGAGATCCCCCGATTAGTCTAGTACTCACTTGGTACTACATATAGTTATTACACTATTATTGATTGCTTCCCTATGTTGTAATTTACATCCTTGCGACAATTTTGTAACACCAATTTGTAATTCTTGATCTCATCACCATTTTCACCCATCTCTCCAGCCCTACTCCACATACTAACCATCAGTTTGTTCTCTCTATTTACAAGTCTGTTTTTTCGTTTTGTTTATTTTATTCCTTAGATTCCATATATAAATGAAATCATATGATATTTATCTTTCTCTGTCTGACTTATTTCACATAGCATAATACCCTCTAGGTCCATTCATGTTGCAAGTAATAATATTTCATTTTTTATGCCTGAGTAATATTCCATTGTATATATGTACTACTTCATCCAATCACCTATTAATGACCACGTAGACTGCTTCCATATATTGGCTATTGTAAATGGCACTGCAGTGAACATAGGACTGCATATATCTTTTTGAATTATTGTTTAGGCTTGCTTAAGATAAATAACCAGAAGTAGAATTTCTGAGTCATAAGGTAGTTCTATTTTTAATTTTTTAAGGAATCTACAAACTGTTTTACATAGTGGCTCTACCAATTTGCAATCCCACAAACATTACACAAGGGTTCCCTGTTTTCCATATCCTCACTAACACTCGTGTTTTTGATTTATTGATGATAGCCATTCTGACGGATGTGAGGTGATATCTCATTGTGGTTTTAATTTGCATTTCTCTGATGATTAGTGATGTCGAGCATCTTTTCATATGTCTATTGGCCATTGGTATATCCTCTTTGGAGAAATGACTATTCGGGTCTTTTGCCCATTTTTTAACTCGATCATTTGTTTTTTTGGTGTTGAGTTGTATGAGTTCTTTATAAATTTTTAATAGTAACCCCCTGTCAGATGGATCATTGGCCAATATCTTCTTCCATTCAATAAGTTGTCTTTATGTTTTGTTGATGGTTTCCTTTTCTGTGCAAAACCTTTTTAGTTTGATGTAGTCCCATTTGTTTATATATATTTTTGTTTGTTTTTCTTGCCTGTGGAGATATATCAGAAAAATATTACTAAGAGCAATGCCAGAGCGTTTTCCGCCTATGGTATCTTCTATGAGTTTTATGCTTTCAGGTCTTACATTTAAGTCTTTAATCCATTATGAATTTATTTTTAATATGGTGTAAGAAAGTGGTTTAGTTTCTTTTTTTTCATGCATTTGTCCAGTTTTCCCAACACCATTTATTGAAGAAACTGTCTTTATCTCATTGTATATTCTTGCCTCCTTTGTCATAAATTAAATGACCACATAGGTGTGGATTTATTTCTGGGCTCTCTATTCTGTTGCATTAATTTATATATCTGTCTTTATGGCAGTACCATGCTGTTTTGATAACTATAGTCTTGTAGTATAGATTGATATCACATTGTGTGATACCTTCGACTTTGTTCTTTTTCAAGACTGCCATGGCTATTCAGGGTCTTTCATGGTTTCACATAAATTTTCAGATAATTTGTTCTAGTTCTCTGAAAAATGCCATTTGTATTTTGATAGGTATTGCACTGAATCAATAGATTGCCTTGGGTATTATGGACATTTTAACTATGTTAA
>NW_006442512.1:8230364-8245635 GCF_000325575.1 Pteropus alecto | reverse complement strand
AAACCCAAAAAACTAAAAACTAAAAAAAAAAAAAAAAAAATCTAACAAAAAAATGAGCAGAGGATCTGAATATACATTTTTCTAGAGGACATACAGATGGCCAATAGACATATGAAGAGATACTCAACATCTTTAATCATTAGAGAAATGCAAATTAAAATCACAATGAGATATCACCTCACACCTATCACAATGGACATCATCAATAAATGAGAACAGAACAAGTGTTGGTGAGGATGTGGAGAAAAGGGAACCCTCATACACTATTGGTGAGATTGCAAACTGGTACAGCCACTATTCAAAACAGTGGTTCCTCAACTCAAAAAATTAAAAATGGAACTACCTTATGAACCAGCAACTCCACTTCTGGGATTTTATCCAAAGAAAACCAAAATGCTAATTTGAAAAGATACATACACCCTTATGGTCATTGCGTTATTTACAATAGCAGATATGGAAGCAACCTAAGTAAGCAACCTAAATGCCCATCAACTGATGATTGGATAAAGAAGTTATAGTTCACATATGCAATGCAATATTACTCAGCCATTAAAAAAATGAAATCCTACCATTTGCAACAATATGGAGGTTATTATGCTGAGTGAAATAAGTCCGACAGAGAAAGATAAATACCATATGATGTCACTTATATGTGGAATCTAAGGAACAAAAAGGAAAAACTAATCAAAAACAGACCCACAAATATAGAGGACAATCTGATGATAGCCAGAAGGGAGGGGGTTTGTGGAGCTGAGAGAAAGGGGTGAAGGGTTAAAGAAGTACAAATTAGTAGTTGATAGATGGTCAAGGGGATGGGGAGCATAGCATAGGGAATACAGTCAGCATTAATGTAATGTAATGTAATTAATGTAGGTGTAGAGTTAGAGGAGAGAAAGAGCAATCAGGGGGATTATTTCATAAACCATATAAATGTGTAATCAATGTACTGTATACTTGAAACTAATATTAAAATATATTTTTTTTAAAAAAGTAGGCATCACAATCAGTGTCCGAGCCATATTCCAGTGTTTCCTATAGAGCCATCTGCTTCAACAGTCAGCCAAGCCGAGACGGTCTCCTATAAAAACTATGGAGCTTAAATTCATTGCTAAAAGAAGATTACCTTAAAGTAGCTCAGAGTAGTGCTGACACAAATTCCTTATCGTAGTGACATATAAAAAGAAAATGTACATAAAGATATTTAAAATATAAATCCAATTTACATGTTAGAACAGTACAATCCACAACCTAAGTTTCTATTTGTTTGTTCTCAAATATTGAAGGACATTGAAACCTGAGATAACTTCACACATATTTTTTTCCTGAGGGAAATAAAATAATCTTTCAAAAGTAAATTTTAAAAAGAAATGTTGACTGCTCAGCATAGCAAATATGTGACATTTTCATTTTTACTTTTTCAGATATTTATGGCCATTTATACATTAATCCTAATAGTCCTTCCCATCCAGGCTGGATAACACCTCAAAATCATTTAGGAAATAGTTCTATAGGCAGTCACTAACATTAATTTGATCAGCATTTGGCATGAATGAAAAGACTTTTCTGAAAGTCAACACAGTTACTTTATCTTTGCTTGACAGAAATGTTTCTTAATGAAAGATTCTGTATAATTTGTGGATTATTTGGGTAACTTTTTCAGCCATTTAAAGAAGGCACAAATTAGGATAATAATTGAAAAATTGTGTTGATAATGTATCATTATTATATTGAAAGATGCACAAACTACGAACTGCTCTAAAGAACTAAGCCACACATTTAATTCTGACCTTGATTCTAAAATTTATGTTTGTTAAATTGAGAAGAATTCAAGCATTGATGAAATTTCATTACTTCGACCTTCTAGATAGCAGAATAAATCAACATGGAATTATGTTTTTATTAAGTATACCTTCATTCTGAACACTATTCAAGATAGACCTGGCACAAAATAATATTGGAATATTGGAAAATGAAATATGAAAAATATAGATAATTTTTGATAGCACTATTTTAAATTTGGTCATTAAGTTTAGTAACAAGGACAGCCAAATTATCTGTCCCTTTGCACTCAGTTTTACTATAGAAAACATTAACTGAATTCAAACTTCAGTAATACTGATAATAAATAGTCTCAGACCATGCTAACAAAAAACAAATGCTGTCAAATGTACTATGTATGTTATTAGGGTTAGCTGTTGTTTTTCTCCAAGTCTCTGTTTGCGGTTTACCTAGAATTCAATAAATTAGAATAAAGGAACTATAAAAAAGTGAAAGTCAATTACACAATTCAGGCAGTAGAGGAACCTGGTCTCTGTCATCACATATAGGGGGGAAAAATGATTCTAAAACAAAGCTGAACATACTACTGACTAAAAATAGTAAAAATAACAATTTATATTACACTTATGCTTAATTCAATGATTTCTAGTTGAAGAGATGTCTGTTCTATTTATATAGCAAATGGTTTATTTGGAGGCACAGGATCAGATTAATTTTCTTCCACAGAGGTTTGGAATAGTTTTATTTCAAAGAAAAAGTGGTTGTATCCCTTAAATGTATATATTTCCAAAGGTTCATTTCCAGGTTGTGTATACTATATTGCCTTTAACCTATAGATGATGAAACAGAAGAACAGAACAATTTACTAAAAAGATATTTATAAGTGTCAAACTCAGAAAAATAAAATATTTTCAAGTCAAGTAACATTTTAAATATTATTTCATAAAACACTTCATAAAAATATATTACTCAGGGGTTAATGCAATTTCTAAGCTTATATATCGTTTGTGCATTTGGGTTTTCTTTCTACAAGGTTAGGAAAGTCAGGAAGAGAATTTGAAAACAAAGTGCTTTTAGGGAAAAAAAACACAAATTTATTCAGCAAAGGACTCTCATTGTGAGCTTATTTTTTCAAATGCTGTGTTCTTTAAATAAAATGGTGAATTACAAACAATTCTATATCATATTAAATGTTAACTATGAACAGTTCCTAAATTACCACTGAAAAAATACAATTCATTAACATATTTTCATTGTACAGTGCCTACAATTAAGACATATCCAATTAGGGAAGAAAAACTATAAATTTATTGCTCAATTTAAATTTTTCATTATTTGCTTTTATTATTTGCATTATTGAGCCACTTGCCAATCATTGTTTCTGTCCTGTTGATTATTTAAGTTGTGAAATTGTGCTACTATTAGCACCTTTACCATGTAAATACATCAGATTGTGAATCCGATCATATTGTATTACATTTTTGCTCCTGAAAAATGAAGTGATAACAAAGATTTCCTTTACTGTAGGAGTTTAATGAGCATCAAATTTATGGCGGAAAAAAATGAACAAACCTAAGCTACTCAGTTATTTTCTATTTCAATTGTTTATGATGTTTCAGTTTTCTGTGTTCTATCGTGATTGTTTTTCAAATACTCAAATACAAATTTAGTCTATATTGCTACAAATATGTTACTGTTGAAAGTATATTGAATCAGATTTCTATTTCTGACTTTCCTGGGTTTGCTTGCAGTTGACCATCACTCACACAAAGAAAAATTAGAAAAGTAAATAAAATTTATTATAAGTCCTTTTTAAAAGCATCAGATATCAGCTCAGGCAACCTGAACTTGAGGGAGCAAGACCTCAGAAAAGGGGAAAAAATAGGTGAGCTAATATACTATAGCTACTCTTCTTTCAAGTCATTTGCTTACAGCAGGAAGCTGAATATCTAAGCAAAAGGCTTTAGAGAATAGCCCAGAATGTTTGATTGGGAGCTTTGAAGAGCTATACCCTAGGAGTGGGGCAAATTGGACAATATCACTAACATAATCTTGAATCTGCTCAATCCCTGATTAAACAAGGCAATAAAATGACACTATCTGCCTGGCGAAATATTTTTTCTTAAAAAACAAACAAACAAACAAACAAAAATTTCTGAAGAAAACATAATCCTGAGCTCGTTTTAATATACAATAAATGGCATTCAATAAAAACATAAAGCTTGTCAAAAGACAGGACAAAGTAAAACAGAAGAATAAAAGCAGATAGTAGATGACTAAGAGTTCTGATAAAAATGCTAAAGTAGCTATGATTTAGAGCTCAACAAAATAATGTAAAACTTTGAGAAAAGGTAAATGAAAAGATGGAAAGTTTCACTAGATAATTGCAAACTATAAAACTAAATCAACTGTAAATTTTCAATAAAAATATAAATTAATGACAGTAAATATCTTTGTCATTAATTTATTTTATATTAATGACCTCATAATCTTATATTCTATTGCTTCTAACCTAACTAAATAGAATAGAATATAAGATTGGTGGACTAGCAGCAATAGAATATAAGATTGGTGGACTAGAAGATAAGACAATAAGAAATCCTGAATCACAGATGGAGGAGAAAAAGGAAAGATAGGAAAGACCATAAAAGATATATGAAACAGTGAAAGGTCTAACATAAGTGTAAATGGAATCAATGAAGAAGAGGAGAAAAGAAATAGGATAAAGTAAATAGACCAAAACTCACAAATTTTAAAAACCTCAGGAAAATTCAAATTAGATAAACACGAAGAAAATCATATTTAAGCACATACTAGGAAAACTATTAAAACATCTAAAGATAAAAAGAAACCCAAAATTACACAAAGTAATATACTCAAAAACACTACAAATAAATCAAAATGAAAACTTTAAAATTTTAGTTATATTTAATGGAAGGAACAGGGAAATGTACAGCTACTCCATATTCCAGTAAGTCTAAGTTTGTCATGTTCAAATAACCCACGGGAGGCAGGAAAAAAAGAAAACAGGAATAAAAAACACAGAACAAATAGAAAACAAAAGATAAGTGGC
Source organism: Pteropus alecto (assembly GCF_000325575.1). Taxonomy (NCBI): domain Eukaryota; kingdom Metazoa; phylum Chordata; class Mammalia; order Chiroptera; family Pteropodidae; genus Pteropus; species Pteropus alecto. The sequence goes on along the minus strand of NW_006442512.1, from coordinate 8,240,783 downwards.
AGACTCAGGCTCTAACATTTTAATAATTTAATTATATGTGAATGGTGTAAATATATCAATTAAGACAGATTGACAGAGTGAATTAAAAAAAATGACAGCTATATATTTTCTATAAGAAACTCGCTTCAACTTTAATACATAGATAAAAGGTAAAAAAAAACTAAATAAATATTTATCATGCAAACTTCATCCAAAGATAAGCAAGATGGGCTATATTAAGAACAGATAAAGTAGTGGATCAAATTGACATTTATAGAACATTGCACCAATTAACAGAATATATATTCTTTTCAAGTGCCCATGGAACATGTTAAGGTATACATCATGCTTATAAAAACAAAGCTCAATATATTTTAAAAAACTGAAATCATCCAGGGTGAATTCTTTAACCATCCTAGAATCAAACTAGAAATCAGTACCAAAAAGATAAAAGGAAAATCTCTAAAATCTTGGAAACTGAACAATATGTTTCTAAATAATCCATGGATCAAGGAGGAAGTCTCATTAAGCTAAATAAAAATGAAACTAGAACATATCAAAGTTTGTGGAAAATAGCTAAACAAGTATTGAGAGAAAAATTTAAAGTACTGAATGTATATAATAGAAAAGATTAAAAGTCTCAATTACTTTAGCTCCCACCGCAAGAGATTAAAAAAAGAGCAAAATAAACTCAAAATGCTGTCATAAAATAAAAATAAAAATTAAGCTAGAATCAGTAAAATATATCATTTTAAAAATTCCATGTGTTTGATACTTGAACAATATAATTTTTAACCCTTAAGTCAGAGAAAAAAAACTGGAAATTAGAAAGTATTTCAAACTGAATAATAAAAATATTACAAATCAAAATTTGTGGGATATAAATTAAAAAATTAAAAACAATAACCCAATCAATTCTTTAAGAAACTTAAAAAATAATTAGCATTTTAAATCTAAAGATAGAAAAAATGGAAATCATCAAGGGTAGAAATTATCATAATAGAAAACACCTATATAGCAGAAAAAACTTTTAAATCAAAAGTTTAAAGTTGATTCTCTAAAATAACTAATAACATTGAATGACTTCTAGCAAAACCAATCAAGAAAAAACAAATAAGATCAATTATCAGTACTATGGTTTAATTATAGGTTATATCAGTGGTATGTTGAAGCTACCTCATTACCTGTTCATGACAGAAAACTATATGCATGTCTTCCTAATTATACAACTTGAAGTTAGCTATGGTCTGATTATATACAGAATGGAAACTGGCAAATACTATAATCGAGACTATTTTTCTTCCCAGAAAACTGATTTACCAGATCACCACAGGACAAAATATCTATCTATCTATCTATCTATCTATCTATCTATCTATCTATCTATCTATCTACTGTAATCATATATATATACGCACACATACATATATATGATTACAGTAATTATAACAATTTTATACCAGTAAACTTGACAATTTAAATACTATATTCAGATTCCTAGAAAAACAAGACAAAAGTTAAAAAAGAAATAGACATTTTAATAGCCCTATATTTATTCAAGAAATTCAATCTCTAATTGAAAATCTTTGCATAAAGCAATCCAAACCCCAGATAGTTTCTCCTGAGAATTCTTTTTGAAATAAATTAAAAGAAAGTAACACTGATTTGACATTAACTTAAGGCAGAAGAAAATAATAAAATTTTGCTGACTTGTTTTTTTTATTATTTGGGGTATTTAAATATAATTTACATACAGCAAAATGATTATATCTTAAATTTACAGTTTGATTAGTATTAACAAATCCATACCATTGTGAGACCCACTCTTCTATGACTCAGAAATTTCCGCACTGCATATAGTTCTTCCAAATTCCACTCCAGTGAATAGCTCCTCCTCAAGAAGCAACCACCAACACAATTTCTATCACCAAAGATTACTTTTATCTATATTAGACTTATAAATGAAATCATACAGTATGTACTTTGTACATCTGATCTATTTCACTAGGTAAATAGTTGTTGTGATTCATTCTATTGTTTTAAGTATTATCAGTTCGCTCCATTTTATTACTGAATAGTATTCTCCCATATGAATATATCACACAGATTACTTTCTATCTATTTTTAAATTGATGGGTACCTAGGGTGTTTCTATGATCTAGCTATTATGAAAGAGATTATACATTATTGTGCAGAGGTTTTTGTGTACATAATTTTAACTTCTCTTTGATAATACCTAGGAAAGGGATTGCTAGGTTATAAGATAGATTTATGTTTAACTTTTTAAAAATTGCTAAACACTATAAAAGAAAACTTTACTATTTTATACCCCCTCTATCAGTTTATGAGTTCCTAGGTGCCCCACATCTCTTATAACTTTTGGTGAGGTCATCCATTTTTATGTATCCATGTTAGTGGGTTTCTTGTGGTAGTACACTGTGGGTTTAACTTATATTTCCTTGATGAACAATGATATTGAGCATTTTTTTCCCATGTGTTTATTGGTCATTCATATACCAGTGTCAGTATAAAACTTGTCACCATTTAAAAAAATTGGTTCACTTATTGTTTTATTACTGTGTTGCAAGAGTACTATATATAACCAGGATATAAGCCATTTATCATATGTATGTGATGAGAGTATTTTTTTTCCCAATCTCTGGAAGATTTACAGTGGTCCCCTCTTATCCACAGTTTCACTTTCCATGGTTTCAAATGCCTGTGGTCAACTATAGTCCAAAAATATTAAATGGAATATTCCAGAAATAAATAATTTATAAGTTTTAAATTGTGTGCTGTTCTGAGCAGGATAATGAAATCTTGCCCCATCTCACTCCATCCTGCCCAAGTCATGAATCGTCCCTTGGTCCAACTATCCACGCTGCATATGCTACCCACTTGTTAGTCTCTTAGTAGAGATTTTGGTTATCAGATCAACTGTCACAGTATTACAGTGCTAGTTCAAGAAACTCTTATTTTACTTAGTAAAGTTCTCAAAGCGCAAGAGTAGTAATGTTGGCAATTCAGATATGCCAAAGAGAGGCCGTAATGTGCTTCCTTTACATGAAAAGGTGAGTATAGTATAAAATACTTAGAGAGAATGGGAGAGAGACCACATTCACATAACTTTTATTACAGTATATTGTTCTAATTTATTATTTGTTGTTGTTAATCTCTTACTGTTCCTAATTTATAAATTAAAGTTTATCATAGGTATGTATGTATGTACAGGGGGAAAAAAAAACACTATATAGAAGATCCAGTACTATCTGCAATTATAGTCATTTCCCGGGGGTCTTGTAACACATTCCTGTAGGATAAGGGGAGACTACTGTAATGGGAAGGAATGGTCAATTCTATTGGTGGTGATGAGTTAACTAGATATCCAAATTGAAAAAAATATCTTTAGTCATACTTCAAATCATATATAAAAATCGATTCCAAATAAATTACAGATCAAATGTTGTAGGTAACACAGTGAATCTTTTAGCAAAACTGTGGATATATTTTCATTATCTGGGGTTAGAAAAAGATTTCTTAAATAGGACACAAAAGGCACTAACCTTAAAAATATTTTAATAGTTTAGACTATATCAAAATGAACAATTTTGATTAATTATAGGACATTTATATTGTGAAAAGGCAAGCCATAGAATAGAAGAAAATATTTTTCAATAACTATATTAATTAAATGACATATCAAAATATACAATAAACTCTACAAATAAAAAAGGATACATACAACCAAAATAGGAGAAAAATGGGCCAAAGACTCAAAAAGGTCATTGTCAAAAAAAAGATAATAAAATGGTGAAAAATATTTGAAAATTTGCTCAACTCATTCATCACAAAATGAATGAAATTTAAAATCATGTGATTCATGACATCAACTAGAGTGATTAAAATAAATGGAGACAATCTAAAGTGTTGAAAATGACATGGAACAAATAAAAAGCTGGCAGAAGTATAAATTGGAAAAGTGTTTGGTATTAGATATTAACATTTTCTAACCCTGTGACTCAACCATATACCCAATAGAAATGCATTTATATGTTCACCAAAAGATTGGTACAAAAATATTCAGAGCACAGTCATTCACAAGATGGTCTCAAGCTAAAAATAACTCAAAAATTCATATAGATAGTCAAAATGTTATAGTCATGCAATGAAATATCATATTGTAATGAAAATAAGTAGGCTTTGTTACAGTAGCATATGAATCTCATAAACAATATTGGGATGGAAATCTATACAGAAATTGCATTGTATAGTTCAATTTATATAAAGTTTAAAATAGCAAAACTTGATTTTCAAAGTCAGAATTAAGGTTACATTTCAGTGAAGTTGTGAAAGAGGGTTAAGAGGGAAGCTTCTTGAGGGCTGTCAATTCTCTACTCAATCTGGGTACTGGTGACACAGATGTTGTGTTCACCATATGAAAGTTCATTAAGCTATCTACTTTTAACTTCTTTACTTTCTGTTACATTTTAGTAATAAATTAAAATAATATCTTACACTATTTTAAAATAGTACTTTGATATACTCAGATTATATAATCAAAAAGTGGGAGGGCACTTTATGACAATAATATATTAAAACTAATAACAAAAGCACAAGGGCACTGAGTCTAGACTTCAAAAACTGTAAGAGAAAAGAATTACTGAAACAGAACCTTTCTAGTGAACATCATTTACTTCTCTGAGCACACACACTAAATAAATTTCTAAATCAATAGGCCCACGGTAATCTGTTACTTGCCTCCCTTTTTGAGTTTTTACTTCAGGCAACAGAAATTAATAGCCAATGTTTAATGAAATGAAAGGTTCCATACTAGAAACTTTCAAAATAAGTTTCTGTAAAAAAAGTTAGCATACTATAAGGAGGGACTAGAATATGACATTTTATATTCTCTTTGGACCACACACACAAAATAATCAGGATAAGCAGGAGAAAGTTTAGGAAGGAATTGATAAAAAAAAAATTATAAAAATCCATTTTTTAATTTTTCATTTTCTTGGTTTCATGCCTTGAACAACCTGATGAGATATCCTACTGGAAACATGGAGATTTTACAAGAACAGGGAGAGACATAAATGACAATTGTATACTTTTGACTTTGTTCAATGGCTCCGTAGGACTCAGAGTGGATGACATGGGGGAGGGGACACATTTTGGAAGCCTATGAAAGAGCTATTACTATTGTGAGAGTAGAAAAAAATGAGGTTCAAAATTAAGTATGTTAAAAAACTGTAACAAATGAAGTGAGAGATGTTAGCAAATGGAGTACAGAGCTTCAGAAGAGCCTGAGTCATTGACTAAGTGAACAAGTGAGACTCACAGAGAGAGATCATTATAACCGAAGAAAGAGGAGCTCAAAATATGGGCCACAGAGAAGAGGCTTTGCCCTAAGTTCCCAATGAATACTTCCCTCTTAGGGACAGATGACAGACTTTTCCCAAGATGACTATAGAGAGAAAAATGAGTGTTAACAACTACTGATATTAGTAGCTAGTCAGACATGATCAACAAGAGAACAAAGGAATAAGGACCCAGACTAGAAACCATCCTAAGAACACTCTAATAATAGTAGAATTTAGGGTAAACACATGCACACTAGGCAAAGAGTCACCTAAGAATGCCTTTGGAACTACACATCACAGCCCTGATATAATGCAAACATTCCCACTTCTGGGTCCTTTTTGCAATTTTTGTCCTTTTGTGGTCTTTGGTGTGGCTTTTTTTTTTTTTTTTTTTTTCTGGTTCTTTTTGCCCTTTTGCCTTTTTGTGGCCTTTTTGCCCTCTTGTTTTTGTTGCGGCTGTTATTCTAGCACTCTGTTGCAGCTCTCATCGCTGAAACCATGTGCCTCCTTGGGGCATGCTTTATCTTCCTAAAATATCCTTTTAATATCTTTTCTAAATCTCACTGACCTGAAATTCTTTACTGCGTCAATGAGGAAGAACCGAGAAAAAATGCTAACTACACTTCTGCGTTGTTATCCCTCTCCTTCCCCCCTGCTGTTTGGGTGACACTGAACTTAGATCGGCCCTAATGGTAACACTGATCTAAAACTAAGAGGTACGTCAAGAATGGTTACAATTTGACATCAATATTATATTAAAATGTACAAAATGTTTTAGAATTCTGTTTTGGTTTTGTTTTTCTTTTCTGTGTGTGTGTATGTGTGTGTAGTTTTGTGCACTTTTTAAATTCATTATAAGAAAAACCTTTACATAGACCAGCATGTCTTAACAGCAGCACTATTAACATTTTAGACTAGATAATTCTCTTTTTGTGGAGGCTATCCCATGCATTGTTGGGTATTTTAACAGCATTCCTGGCCTCTACCTGTTAGATGCCAGTAGTGCATCACCATCCCTAGTCAGAGAAATCAGAAATGTCTCAGTACACTGCCAAATGTCCTCTGAAAGGCAAACTTACCCCCAATTGCAAACCACTGACCTAAGCAGATAAATAAAATGCTACATCTCTCTTATATCATTTTTCTTTTTGCAATGGGTTCCCATATCCACTAAATAATGGCTGAAACTTGAATGTGAATTGTATTATCCCTGTACATGTTTACTAAATAAGGGTATGTAGGACACTAGCCATAGTAAGAAGCTTGGAAAGACTAATTCTAATGTTTATATGACTAAACAAAATCTTCGGTAATTGAAGAAAATCAGTTAATGTAATTAATGTTTTCAGTAAGTTTTAAAAGTATTTTCCAAACATTTGGGTTTTGGAATGAGTTTATGGACTTTCTTTGGATAAATATTTTACTCAAAATTGCAAAAAGAAATTTAACTTTTAAGTATTATTTTTAAATCACAGAATAAAATGTATAAATTATTTGGTTTCTGAAAAGATCCTGTTGTAAAATATGGATGTTCAACACAGATATTTCTTTAAAGGAATAGCAATAGTTTCTAATCTTTCATAAATAAGAAAATGAAATAAGTTTAGAAAGCTAGTTAAGTCACCATTTGGGGTAGCAAAGGAAAGAGACACTTCAATTCTGAATAGGCAAGGATTCTCATTTTTCAAAGACTAGCTCAAGTACTACCTTCTCCTGTGGAATTTTCCTCTATTGCCATAATCAGAATGAATTGTTTCTTCATCTGAGCTTCCAACAGCAAGCACATTATCTGTGTTTCTATTGTGAAGTTAGTTCTTTCTTCTGATCTATGGAGGGACTTGCCCTTACGTTTATTTCCCTATAAGAACATGGGCTCAGGGACTCCATTCATTCCTCTTTTGTCCCACACAGCAACTGACACGAATCTAATGTGGAGTAGAAATTTTCTAAATACCTACTAGAAGCATCATTTACCTATTTCTTCCAGTGTAGTATCTTGAGGTCAGTAACTAATATAAAGACAGAATTTCGTTTTAAAATTCAGAGTCCTCTAATAATTATTTGTGTAAATCTGTAGAGTCATGCATTTGTTTTCATGCATTTGTATAGATAAGTTTGTGAACAAAAATAGAGAGTGATTATGTCTAGAAACACTTAAAAATGAGAATAGGTCAGAGGACATTTTGATAGTATAGGATCATAGATGGTTAGAGTAAACCTATCTTAGAGTTTATGTACTACAATTTCTTGATTGTAGAGAAAAGTAAGCAGAGGCCTATTTATATGTTCATGATTTGATAGCCAATTTAAGAGAAAGTCAGAACCAAATTGCAGGTCTCTTTCCATATACACCTTACTGCCTACATACCATTTAACTCAAACAAAGTGTGGTGAGCAGGCCTGGGAAATAATATCTAACGACAGAATAAAATTTTTAAATTAAGAATTTTCCAATTAGCATCATTGTTTTGGTCCCATTTTACAACTGTAGAGAATCAAAAATAAAAGAATGCCTTCAAAGAAACTGATTAAAGAATTAAAAAAATAATTTTAGTTGTTGTTCTTTTCTGGATATTAACAGGTATCGATTTTTAAAGCACTACTACTAATTGACACTTATCTTTTTCGCTTAAGTAAATATGACAGACTCCATCTACCAAACAGGACAACCTAAGTTTCAATAAAAATATATAACTAAGCTGTCTGTATCCCACTATTCAAAAGTAATTTTATTAGGTAATATCTAGATGAACTTTTTTACATGAAATTGTATTTTATTATAATTCCTCATATGTTATTTTAATGAATAAAGGTAGGTTGGATTTATCTCATTTATAAAAGGAATCTGAGCTATCTATATTCAGATGAGAATTACTGAATTTGATAATTTTTAGATTTTGTATAGCCCTGATTAATTTTTAAAAGGATAATAATGAAATCATTTCATAGCTACAAAACATAATAAAATTCTCTCTGGTGTTTTGGGGAGATGTAATTACTACCGAATATTAAATTGGGAAAATAGAAATAGAGCACTTAATCTACATGAATAATTAGGACACCTGCACACAGCAGAAGGTTATGCTTTTGGAGAATGTTAAAGGATTAGTTTTCTACAATTTCAGCTATTATCATTATAGTTTTTATTAATGAAAGATTATGGAAGAAAACTGTTGATGACTAGAAATTTAATTTGATTAAATGCTTGGGAAGAATTGCACTGACTCTGTAACTGAAAATTCACAAATAATTTATATTTAGAAATGCATTATGCTAGATTTGATCAATTCTTTCTAGAAAATTGCTAATTAATTCTGACAGACTTTCTGATTAATACCTTGAAGATACATACCTTCCAGCAAAAAAATGAACACACTTGTGTAACTATAGGTACTTACTTTGTTCCTTGTTTATACTTCACGTTTTATTAGTGCAGTTATTTTTTATCTTTGTCTTTAGAGATTCAATCGGTCTCTTCTAATTAATAGAAATGTTTAAAAATTTTTGTACAATAATTTGTAAGAGAGACAGTAAAAAAAAAGAGTCATGTCAAGTCCTTCAAAATGCATTATTATTTAGACAATAATAAAGTATAAACACTATGTTGGTTAGAATTTTAAATTGAAGTATGCCTTACTACTGGAGGAAAAAAATGTCGATTGACTAAAACACAGAATTTATTCCAATCAAAAGTGACTGTATATCAGGGAGGGAAACAATGCAATTAGGAAGAACTGTAGAGTGGTGTTTTTTTTTTTCCATAAGTATAAAAATGTGTTCAATTCATAGTCTAGAAAAAATCCGTAAGAAGTTTCTGGCAAGACAAGGATAAAAGAAATAGAAAAAGACAATCAGTTCAATTGTGGTGAGGGGGAGGTGAGATAGATTACATATTTTCAAACACTTAACTCAATTTTGAATGGCACTATTATACCTTGCTTTAGACAGTGGCCCTAGAACCACATTGTGTGGGTTTTGAATCCCAGGTCTGGGAATAATAATATTCTTATGCCATTTATGTTTGAAATGATTAGAAAGTTAATGTATATAGTGTGCCTAGTAGCCTTCGTAGTAAGTGCTCAATCAATATTGACTATTATTTTATCTAAATGGAACTGGTGCAACATTTCAAATTTTTTTCTCATAAAAATTTTAAATTATAAGATTTTTTTGTAGTAAATCTAAAGATCATTTTGAAATGCTAGCAATGATACTATTTGATATATTTCCATTAAATGAGTTCCAAATAAATATGTTTAATATTAAAATTCAGATTTTATTTTAAAAAACAGTACTTTCATATAGATAAACTAGTGTTAGGTAAATCGACACTTTTCAGAACAGAGGGTTATGATGTTCCTGGAGGTTACAGCATATTTCTGTGCAGTTAGAAAAGTGTAAATTTATGCTTTACTGAATACATATTGACTTCTTCCATAAAGGTTAAATCTATTTCAATATTGACATCTTTTTGTATTTCTCCATGTTGGGAATCTGAGATCATAGCTAACAAAAATAGGCTGAAGTAATTCTAAAATTAAAATAACAACCAGTTTACAATGGTACTTCACAGTGACTATAGGTTCAAGACAGGGGCTGATGAAATTAAGGAGAACAGGTGTAAAAAGAAAAAGGGTCATAAATGAACATTGAGATAGCATGGTAGTAGGATTTGAAGAATATACTTTGTAGAGTACACTGCATATTGTGGTGGCTTTAAAATATGTCTCCAGATTATCTGACACTCCTCTTTTCAAGAGGTGGAGATACTTGATCCCATCCAGGAACCAGGCCTGCTTTTATGGTGAATACAATGCAGTAAGGACACTGAAAGAATTTAGAGGCTAGATTAGAAGAATTTAGGCAGCTTCCTGAGAACTGGTACCATTAGCCTAGAACCGGCTGGCTACATTGAAGATGCCGTGTGAAGAAACCATGAAAGTAATCTATTGAGAGTGAATAAGAAATGAAAGAGTGAGGGAGAGAGAGGGAGAGAGAGAGAGAGGGAGAGAGAGAGAGAGAGAGAGAGAGAGAGAGAGAGAGAGAGAGAGAGAGAGAGAGAGAGAGAGCGCGCGAGAGA
>NW_006442512.1:8211238-8227297 GCF_000325575.1 Pteropus alecto | reverse complement strand
GCAAAAGCACAAAACAAAAACAAATGATGAATAATCATTGTCAAAATATTTAAATAATACAAAAAAGTATAAAAGAGAAAACAAAACTTACTAGAATTTCTACAAGTAACAACCACTATGCCATACTGATGTTAATATATATTGTATTAATCAGCTACTGCTTCATTAAAAAAGACTTGAATAGACATTTCTCCAAGAAGACATACATACAATGGCCAATAAGTACATGAGAAGATGCTCGACATCACTAGTCATTAGGGAAATGCAAATCAAAATCATAGCGAGATACTACTTTGCACTAAGTAGGATGACATTGGGAAAAAAGGAAGGAAGGAACGAAGGAAGAAAAGGAGGAAGGAAAGAAGCAGAGGAGAGAGAGAGAGAGAGAGAGAGGGAGAGAGAGAGAGGGAGAGAGATTGAGAGAGAGAGAGAGAAAGAGAAAGAGAGAGAGCGCTCAACTGTTTGAACTTTTCAGTCCATGTACCAGATATTTAAATGAAAAAGCCTTGAAAATGATCCCAGCTCCAGCTGCCTTCTGAGTGTAATTATATGAGACCTTGAATTTTTTAGCTGAGCTCTTTAACCCCTAGATTTGTGAGTACAACAAATAATTGCTATTGTTTTAAGCTACTGGTTTGCCCTTTGAAATGAGCAAGTCACATGACTCAAATATTTAATATGATTTAATATGTATATAGAATTTCCTAATTTTGCTTAATATCATGTAGTACATATTTAGGCTATTAAAAAGAAATAGATGTCCAGAAGAAATGTCTAATATAAGCCAGTAAACTTATGGAAGAGCTTTTATTCACTTACTATATATTTACTGAACATCTACTACATGTTTAGTAGTTTTCTACTCTCTAGGGATATATCATTGAATAAGACAACAAATAGAGAAATTCTTTGTCCCTATACTCCCATGACAGAAATAGACAATAAATAAAGAAATATGTATACAATAACTCCAGGTATTTATGTGATAAGAAGAAACAATAAATCTTGTAGGGGAAATAGGGATATCCTATTTAAGATAGGGTAGTCAGGGAAGACAATTCCTAGAAGGTGGTATTTGAAAATGAACATTCCAGGCTGAAAGAACAGCATATGTTTAAGTCCTGACCTGTGAAAAAGAACAAGGATAATGTGTCTAAAGTATAGTGGGTAAAGAAGTGAGAAATGTGAAATGATGATGAGGAATTTGAAATCTATTTTATGTGAGATGGAAAGGTATGGCAGAAATTTAATCAGAAGAACGAGATGATTTCAATCACTTTGTCTCTTGCACAAATATTACAAAGAGAGCTACTTGTTGACAAAAATCCATGTCCTGTTATTACTGGGCACACCATAAGAATGCTTTCCTCAGCCTTCACATCATTGCATGTAACTATGAGCCTAATATCTAGCCAATAAAATGTTATTGGAACTAATGCATACCTGGCCCATAAAATCTCCCATGTGTGCTCCTTCCCACTTTGAGCCGACAGGAAAGGAAGTAACACTCAAAGCAATCTTAGTAACCACAGATTGAAGATAGCAGAGGCATCATCAGCCTAAGTGCCTGAATAATTGCATGGAGTAGATCCTCTACTCCTACCACTACCGCCAATATACACACACCAATCACACACATAAACACCAACATCAGCATTATCAACAGGAAACACCCTGAACTCTTTCATGAAAAAAATCTAAAGTGGGTTTTTTTTTTTTTTTGAGTAATTACATGTATGGGTTTATTTTTTAACTTAGCCTTGTCTATGTCATCTAATCAGTAGAAAATAGCCCCTTTTTAAAAAGAGGCTGGACTAAAAAGAAGATTAATGAAAGGATATTTTAATCAACTAGGGGATCTACATAGATTACATAAAGATGGTAACAGTGAATGTGGCAAGATATGGTCCAGATTTAGAGTACAGTTTAAAGACAGGGCCAAGAGAACTTGCTGATAAATCATATTTAAGAATGTCAGCTGGAAATTTTGAAAATTCATATAGTCTTTCTATATATTTTTGTGAAACTAGATGATAGAATAGACTTTTCCTGACTCACTTTTGACTGAGAATAGAAGCCAAAGAATTCCACAGTGAGTGTAGAATTTTCAAAGGAACTGCAAGACACCGTTCTATAATTTTTAGAGTTTATAGACAATTAAGGGTAGAAATAGGGTCAGAGACCAAATTTGATTAGAAAGATATCTTTGTAGAGAAATATGAGATGCAGCTTCTTCCTGGCCTAAGGTGGAGGAAGGAGAACCTATCAAATTCATCATTTGCTTGTGCTTGCCAACTGAGGGGCTTCCCATGAGACCAGGTCGGGACCAAACTGGACCAAAGCCGGGCATAGGAGAAAATTTTGCATTAAATCAGATTTGGAGTTTTATTACTATTTTGGATCATACATCCAAAACACTGACTAGATTTGTTCTTGTGATTTATACATATTGTAGGAGTCTCTATTTCTAAAACTGAGCAGAGGGTCATGGGGTTTGCCTGACTTTTCTTCCTTAACCAGGGTAAGTTTAAGACACTGAATAAAAGTTAAAGCAACCATACGACAGTAAAATGTAGTAATGCCTTGATCATATTATAAACCATGCTTGTTCAACACAGGGGTTCAATTTACGACAAAAGAAATGTGGGCATTTCTAAATACAATGAATCACAACAACAGGAGACTTCAGGTAGGAATGACATATTATCAAACAGCATTCTGGTAAGTACTAAGCTCAAGCCACCTAACATATGACTAGGAAATCAACATAATTTTCTTATTAAATGTATTAAGCAACTGCTTCTCTCCTGACTTGAGAGAAATGTGGCTCAATCACTAGAATTTCTTTAAGATCATAAGAAAAGTCATTGCTACTATATTTATAAATGTTCTAACAAAATAATAAAGCATGAGATTCCTGTTCAGTTTTAAATTTATTATCTACATAGAGTGTCAGCTACATTACTTACTTTGAAGTGTTTTTTTAATCTTTAAAAAAATCAAATGAGAAGATTAGTAATATTTCTAGAGTTTTATTCCTGTCCACACAGTATCTTCTTATTTTGTCCATAGATATTCTCAAATGAAAATGGGAATTCTATGCACAGAATATTCTTACACTTCCTTAGAAAACCGGGCCTATGGATCTTAATTTAATTATGAAAAAAAATGAGAAGAAAATAAACCTAGAGTTTCATTTCTACTGTATCCATGATACAGTTAACCTAAGACACTGCAAAGATGTACAAATCCAGAATACTTAAAATAATTACTTTGTATAATAAAAAGAAAACCACTTTTCTTTAACTGAATTTCTTGGCCTTTGTAGCAGAAATTAGATGCCTCACATTATTGTGGCAGTTTTCTCCCTTCGGTTTGAGCTAGAACACTTTAACTAAGGTTATTTCTATATTCAGTAAGAATATATCCAAACTTGATTTTATAAATTATGTGAATTCCACTGCTGAGAGCTTCAGCTGGTAATATAATATCACTAAGCAAATGTGTACTTCAGATGAATTAAAGGCATAAAAATATAAATTGGAGAAATACATTTTTAGGGCTTTATTTATTTTAGGTCATTTGTGTCAAAGTCGGAATCCATTCTTTGTAAGAACACAGATAAAAACTGTGTTAGATGGTATGGAAAGGAACAATTATTCTCTGAGCATATATTTGCTGTGAATTGAGTTAGTCCTTTACAAAGGGCTACACAGAATTTCATGCTGGATATTTTGCCATTTGTACATGGATTCAACATAGTTATAGATGCTTCTATGGTCAACTAGATTTAATGCATCATTTTTCATGAGTGAGTTCCTGTCCTTGATAAAATAATGAATTATACATTGCATTCATGATTCTTAATAATAATTTGGAATGCTTTTCATATATTATTCCTTTGTATTCTTATCTTTCTTCTTTATTTTCATTTGTCTTCTAGAAGTGTCCTCTTGGTCATATGGATATATATTTTAACTTTAAAGGCATCAGTGTCCATCCTCTATCCTCAACCCAGAATCAATCTAGGTGAAGTGAGACATGAAGAAGCAGATGCTCTCCTTGCCCAGTAACTGTAAATCCTCTCAAACGGAGGGATAGCATCTCATCTATAAGTAGTACTAGCGCAGCAGCTGGTAGTAGCCACACTAAAACATCCCTACTACTGTTGACTTAGTGACTCACCTTTTACATCAATTCCTCATAAACTTTGCCCTTTACCATCTCTAGCTTTTTCATGTCTTTCCCTCAGTCTAAAACTCTACCTAGTATAGAAGACCTAGTGCAAACGTCATTAGATATCCCTTAATAACTTATATCAAAATTTACTATGTATTTTTTTTTTTATATTTCTATAGCTTTTGCTTGTGCTTGCCAAACACTGTATCACATGATTATTACTTGGTGTATTTTATTTATGCTACCTGAAAGTAGAATCCTTATATACAGGTTAATGTTTTATAGATCACTATGTAATTTCACAATTCAAAGCTCTGCTTGTAATAAGGTTTCAATAAATGTTTATTAACCATTAAATTGATAAATCTGTTAAATTCCTAAACTAATACACAATTTGTATAACAAAGTTTAATGCTCTATGCCATGATTGCAATTCAATCTTCTTTTTTACTAAGAACGTATAAAAACTATTCAATGGTATCACTAAGAACATGTTATAAAAACTATTCAGTATAAACATAAGGCATTGCTATTAAGATTTAGAAATTTTAGGTTCTGTTTATAATTAGATGTCATTCATTATTTATAAATAATTCTCTTAGTTAAATGTATATGCAATATTTAAAGAAATATTGTTATCACACATTATTTGCTTTGTGATAGCCTGGCTAACCCAGAGATCTATGTTGTAACATTCTCTAGATAAACTTACCTCTCACAATGATGTTGGTGGACTTTTTTGCAGGGTTTCCCACATTATTATTGGCAATGCAGCTGTAAGTACCAGCATCTTCTGAGGTGATGGCAGGTATGGTCAAAGTTCCCCCATTCAATACCGTCTTTTCAGGCAGAGTCCCAAAGGACCTGACCCAGGTGAGAGAGGGTGCAGGCTCTCCTCCTGTCGTAACACATACTAATGTTATGGCCTCTCCAGGATTAACAACTATAGGGTCATCCACCAAGAGTTTAATTGACGGAGATGCTAAAAGACATAAACAAAAGAACATGCACCTATTTAGATCTACTACAACTAGAATTCAACAGCATGCTTCATACTTATTCAATTAAAATAAAATATTGTTTTATTTTGCCAAAATCTTAACTTGTGAAATTAAAACCAGATATAGTGGTTATATATTTTGATTATGTGGTATAAGCCTATAGAACTATATTAAGAATCTCTCATATGGAGAGAAGAATTTAAATTTATGTATTCTTAGATAATTGTTCCAAATTAGAATAATAAGAAGAATAAAGTTTTAAAACAAAATTCCTTGCTCTTTTTAATGTTAACAATGACTGTTTTTGTCATTCCAGGTGTAAATACTGTAGCTGTTTAGTCCTTGTATTTTCATGGCGATCACCAATTATTTAATTTTTGGAACATTCTGAGGTAAAATGATAAATTTTTGTAACCAGAACATAACTAAATAAGAGATAAAGTCATGGATCATCCCAGTCTTTTACCAAACATTGGGCCTGGTTTTTGGTATTGAAAGGAATGACAAAATCATCTAATTCTAATACTGTCCACACACTTCAGCTCTAACTTCTACATTTAAAAGGTATAGGTAGTGAGTTTTTATAACTACCACTTTAAAATTTAGAAACAAACAAACAAATGAGACCTCAAACATAGTTCCAAACTATTCCTACCATCACTCTTATATTTGGGTTATATAAATCATCTGCCAAGTGTGAAAAAAAAATCATTTGCAATCTTTCGGATTTAAAAATACAAAAATAAATAATATGCTGTGTTATAGACTTTTCCTCAAACACTCAAAATAAAACTGCACAAAACCTATGTTCACTTACAGCACTTTTTTTTTCTTCTTACTTGGGAGGGCCAGCCTATATAATACATCCCTAAATAAAAGCTGCAGATGTATTATGATATTGTTTGAGTTCCCACATTCAGAAATATTTTATGTCAAAAATAAAACCTTATTGTATGAAATCGATTCATATCAGAAATATTTAATGTGTTCAATTGCATTGTAATTTTTTTTTTTTTAGATATTAGCTTCAGCTTAGAGTTGCATAGTGTATTTCTTAGAATAGAAGGTAAACTCGTTTTGTTGTTCAGTACTGCTTGCCTTTTTGAAAGAAGATAAAAAGCCAAAGGAGAACAAGAAAACAATTTCATATTATTGTTATGGTCCTATGGGACAGGCACAGAATGGCTGGATGACCTTTTTAAACACTGTTATACTGGCCCTTCTAACATCATTTAAGTAATATGGAAGTTTTCAAAGTGTCTTAATAGCCTTTCTGAGGAGTTGATTTTAAATTATAAAAATTTATGACTAAAATTTTGTTGCAAAAGGCAATGCAGTTTCGTAGAAAAGACAGCATCTCAAAGAGTTATTTAATGTTATTAAATTGATGAAAGATATCACTAATTAAATACTTTGAAAATATACTTAATAATTGCTATATTATCATGAAAAAGGGAAAAATCTCTATAGCCTAATTTGAAGTAAATAGTAAAATCTTGCAAAGGGATTTAGTTAAAATATAAATCTAGAGATTCCAGCATTTATATAACATTAACAAAGCTCATTTTTTTACATTATATTTTAGTAAATTGAAAGTGTCAAGGCCTAAAGGCCATTCATAGTATATGTTTGAACTATAGAAAGGCACAATGGTGACATTAAGAAATATTTGTACATGAAATTGAATGAGGATGAGTTGTTTTCTATTAGATAGACGATATTTTTTTTTTAAAAAAAAGCTCGAGAATTTCAATGCTCAAAAAAAAAAATACATATGTAACAATACCACCATTTTACTATAATTGCAGAACTACATTCACAATCTTATTAAAAACTCCTCTTTTTTTATAAATCTGAATTGAAAACAAAATATTGTCCAACTCAGTTTTGTTGAAGATGGCATTCAACAAAAAAATGGCTAATGATTTAAAACATTAAGAATATTCATATATATTTTAGTATAAACTTTTCTGGTTTTATATATTGAAAAGATAAAAGGTAAAATTGTCATTTTTGTTCTAATGTCTAACTTTTGATTTTATAAATATTTTTTTTAAACTATGAGGCTTTGCTTAAAAACCTTAAGGACATTAGGAATCATCAAGCTTAAGGATAAATCCTGTCCTAAAGAAAAATGTTAAAGTAGGAAAAACATAAAAATACATTTTTTCTATTATTAAAAATATTTTTAATAATAAAATATTAATAATAGAATAATAAAATTTTAAGAGATTTTTACTGGAAGGATTCTTTGCTAATTTGAGGATATACAAAAGAGTGACTGAGAATATCTCAAGCCAGTTATTCTCTTCTTATAGGCTTCCATAGCTCCCCATATGTTTCCTTTCATATCACATTGTATAACATTAGCCAGGCTACCACTATTGCTCTTCAACCAGAAGTAAAGTTTCATGATTTCATTCTCTGAAGTATGGTGTAATGGTTGAGTGCTAAGAGACACTTGGGTTCAAATCTTGATTGTGCTATTATTTAATAACTGCTTGAACTTGGGTAAGTTTTTTTCACTCCTGCATGCCTCAGTTTCCCATTATTTAAATGGAGGACAACAATTGTTAACTATCTTATAGCACTGAGATGATTTAACATGTGAAAGTGTTTACAATAGTGCTTAGTACAAAATATGCACTGAAAAAGTATCTGCTTTTGTCACTTTTTTTATTACCACCCACATTGCTAGGTACAGTTCTTGGCACATATTAGGTTCTTAATAAATATTAGCAAGGAAAATCAATAAATGGGTATATAAATAAATGAGTGACTAGTATTACAAAATTTGTCCCCATAAATGGCAATTATTCTATTTTACTCTGATGCATATGGCAAAGACCATTTAAGACCATTTGACTTTTGTAGGTCCTGTACAATATCATATAAAATATATTTAAATACACCTGTACATTGTGAAGAAAAAGAAACATTTATTAATTTTGTTTTACGATATTTTATTTGTAAGTTAAAACTATTGTCTTTCAAGAATCAACATACAATACAGCCTTTAAAAGCTCATAGGCAGAAGAGCTCTGGTCAAGATGGAGGATAGATAAATGCTGTGATCTCCTCCTCTCACAACCACATCAAAATTACAACTAAACTACAGAACAACCCTTATTGAGAATTATAGGAGGGGTGGAGACGTGAAACAGGCTGGTACCACACTCATGTGTAGTGGTGAGAATCCAGAGGAATATCTTGGCTGCAGAGGTCCCCTCTAGAAGAGCGAGGGGTCCCGCCCTGCAGCAGGCTCCCCATCCTAGAGTTGCAGTGCCAGGAAGAGAAGTCTCTACAACTTCTGGCTGTAAAACCAGTGGAGATTGTGGCTGAGTGATACCGAGGGCCCAAGGAGTCACACATATTCCTCTTATGGCCTGGTAAGCAGACTTACCACTGATGGACTCACTTGCTCTGAGCTCTGGTGCTGGCGCAGCAACTGAAAGGCACTAGGGGCACATGGGGAGGAAATGAGTTGCCTGGCTTCAGGGTGACGGCTAGAGAGGCAGCTATCTCTCAGAGATAAGTGTTAGCAGAGAGCATTGTTCCTTTGTTGAACCTTCTTCTGCCCAGCTTGAAGACCCAGGTGGCAGCTGTAACACTCCTGCCCGGGTGATACCCCAAGACCCCGCTCCTTCCAACTTATAGGTTCACCTAAGCCACTTCTAGTGGATTTCCCAGTCAAACAGCCTATCTTGGCTCATGCTCTAGACTTTCCTAAAAAATCTCAAAGTTTCTTAAAAACCTAAACAAGCAACATCTGGCTTTGGTGTGCCCTGTATCTCTTGCTGAACAGCTACGTCTTGGCATTAGCAGCAGCCAGCCTTGGTTTGCAGCAAGGCCTCTTTTGAGGCACTTCCAAGCCCAGTGTGTATGGCAGCCATCTGTGGATTGCTTGGTGGCTCATGCCAGGTGGCCCTGGGCAGGGCACAGGCTATGGCTAAACTTGGTCTGTAGTAGGGCCCCTCCCAGAATGCCCTAGCCTGTATGCCTGGTGGCAGGCTTCACTCTGAGCTAGAGCACCACCCAGGGTCACATCTGAGGATGATACACCCAAAGGGCAGACAAGGCAGACACTAGAGCCCTGCTAAAGCAAATCTTGCCTTTGTAGGGTCACCCTCTGCTCAGCAGCTTCTGCACTAGTCACAACCAGTCATCATAACTAATCGGCCCGACAGTCAGTCCCTCCCACTGATGAGCAAACAGCAATCAAGGCTCAACTACAACAAGAAGGCACACACAACCCATACAAGGATAATACCTGAAAGGCTCGGCTCAGGTAACCAGAGAAGACTGTGCCACTGAGCCTCACAGCACACCTAGTACATAAGTCCACTCTACTAAGACCAGGAGACATAACAGACTGACATAATACATAGAAACAAACATAAATAGGTAGCCAAAATAAGAAGACAAAGAAATATGTCCCAAACAAAAAAATTGAACAAAGATACCCCCAAAAAGAACTAACCAAAATGGGGACAAGCAATCTACCAGAAGTGGAGTTCAAAATACTGGTTATAAGGATGCTCAATGAACTTAGGAGAAGAGTAAAGGAACTCAGTGAGAACTTTAACAAAAATAAAACATAAAAACGTCAGAAATGAAGAATACAATAACTGAAATTAAGAATACCTTAGGAGGAGGAGGAATTAACAGTACATTAGATGAAGCAGAGGATCGAATCAGTGATAAGGTAGCAGAACACAACCAATCAGAACAGCAACAAGAAAAAAAGAATTAAAAAAAATGAGGATATTTTAAGAGGCCTCTGGGATAACATCAAGTGTAACAGCATTCACATCCTAGGGATACCAAAATGAGAAGAGAGAGAGCAAGGAATTGAAAACCTATCTGAAGAAATAACAATGTAAAAATTCCCTAACCTGGTGAAGGAAATAGACATAAAGGCCCAGGAAATGTAAAGAGCCCAAAACAATGTAAACACAAAGGGGCCCATACCAAGACACATCATAATTAAAATGCCAAAGCCTCAAGACAAAGAGAGAATCTTAAAAGCAGCAAGAGAAAAGCAGTCAGTTACTTATAAGGGAGCACACATACGACTGTCCGCTGATTTCTCAACAGAAACTTTGCAGGCCAGAAGGATTGGCAGGAAATATTCAAAGTGATAAAAAACAAGGATCTATAATTAAGATTACTCTACCCAGCAGAGCTATCATTTAGAATGGAAGGACAGATAAAGAACTTCCCTGGTAAGAAAAAGCTAAAGGAGTTCATCACCACTAAGCCAGCATTACATGGAATGTTAGAGGGACTTCTTTAAGAAGAATAAGGAAAAAGCAAAAGAAAAGATAAAAAGTATGAATAATAAAATGGCAATTACTTTAAATGTAAATGGATTAAATGTTCCAATCAAAAGATAGGGTGGCTGAATGGATAAGAAAGCAAGACCCTTACATATCCTGCCTACAAGAGACTCACTTAAGATCAAAAGACACACACAGACTAAAAGTAAAAAGATAACAAAAGATATTTCATGAAAATTGAAGCAAATAAAATAAAAGCTGAGGTAGCAATACTTAATACCAGACAAAATAGACTTTAAAACAAAGGCTATAATGAGACAAAGAAGGACCCAGTAATCTCACTTCTAGATATTTATTTGAAGCCCAAACACTACCTTGAAGGAACATGTGAATTCATATGTTCACTTTAGCATTATTTACAGTAGCCAAGATATGGAAGCCACTTGGATGTCCAGCAATAGCTGAATGGATAAAGAAGAGGTGATATATATATTCAATAGACTTACTCAGCCATAAAAAAAATGAAATCTTTCCCATGTTGACAACATGGATGGACCTAGAGAGTATTGCGCTGAGTAGAGCAAGTCACACAGAGAAAGGCAAATGTCATATGCAAAATCTAGAGAACATGATAAACAAAGAAACAACAGAAACAAACGCATAGGTACAGAGACCATTTTGATGATTGTCAGATTGGGGGATGACGTGATGTGTGAAGAGGGGAGGGGATTAAGAAGTACGAATTGGTAGTTACAAAATAGTCATGAGGATATAGAGTGTAGCATGGAGAATGTAGTCAGTAGTATTTTAATAACTAGGTATGGTGTCAAATGGGTGCTGGATTTATTGGGGTGATCACTGCATAAGTTACATAAATGTATATTCACTGAGTTATACGCCTAAAATGAATATAATATTGTATGTCAACTATAATTGAAAAAATAAAAATTGAAAATTAGGGGGAAAAAAAGCTTATCAACAAAATATATTGTCTATTTCCTCATTGCCTTGCAAGTAAATGTTATTTTTCAGTGTTCTTAAACTGTCCAATCACCCTAAGTCTATGCATTATAAACATCTTCTTCAGCATCCTCTTTCTATATAGATATATAGGAAATGAAGAAAGATAAATCTTCATTACACTAAATCATGTATGTAGCCGAGTGTTTAGTAAATGTCTATCACATGTTTCGGTCAAATTATCCCATCACCATATAAGTATAAACATGTAAGATCTAATAAAGGTCATAGTTTCTCTTATTACCAATGAGAAAAGTGTGTTGTTCTAAAACATGTTGCAGGATCTAGACATGTGTTGATTCTTCATAGCAATATGTGAGAGATAGATTACTATTTTAAGCTCATTTTTAAGGAAGAAATTAAACATGAAGGTGAAAAGGGCACAAGAGAAATAATGAATGGATAGTATATAATTTTTATTTGGGATAGTCATCAAACCAAAGTAAAAAGTAGAAAAATGTGAAATACATATAACAAAAAAGAAAATCTTTAACTTAAGTGAAAAATCACAGATTATTTTAAACATGTTTTATAGTTATTGCCAAAACATAGCTCTACTCACATAAAAATAATTCCAACTAAATCTGCTTTTAACCTAGCACATACATAGATTCATATACCAGAAGCTATAAACATTCTGTTTACACACAGTGCTCTTATAAATAACTGAGGTGCCAGTCAGACTTTCAGAATAATAATTTTGCCAGCACTTTATGATGGAAGGCATGAGTCACCATAGCAGTTGTCATGGAGACTTGTCTCTCCTCTTCAAGATTAGTATGCAGATATTTTATCATGCTCTATGTGTTTGTTGATGGGAATACAATAGATGATAGATAAATGATAGATAGATAGATAGATAGATAGATAGATACATACATACATACATACATACATACATACATACATACATACATACATACATAGGAAGACTATTGGTCCTGGGAAGAAACAGAAGAAAGGGAAAGGAAAAGAAAGGGAGGAAAGGACAGTCTATTGTTTGTATTTTCCAAAATCCTAAACTCAATAACTGCTAAATGGAAAATATATTTAAGAGAATATTTCTGAGAAAGGAAATTCTTTTCATGTTCCTTTCAGCTAGCTCCTCTCTTCCTGGAAACAATAAATAAATAAATAAATAAATAAATATTTTTTTTCTTGGGCTGAGCAACAGATAGTTCAGTGGTAGTAAGATATAGAGAACTGGCTTCTTGACTGTTACATCAAATCTCCCCCCTAACGTTTGGATATTTAAGCACAGAGGACCTGTGTGTCTCTTAGTGGCTTAAGGTTACTGAGTGTGACTAACTGGAAATAAAAGGACATAGTGAATCTCATAGGAAGAACTCTGTACTTTCGGGGAACTACTATATCCAGCCCCACAATGGTGGAATGGAAGGAGAAGAGAGACCCATCAGACTGAATGTGTCAAGACAATAGGAATGAGAGAGGTTTCAGGTTATACATGCCTATCAAAAGACTCAGACTTCACATTCCATACTTTGGTACAACATAGCATCTCCTAGAATTTAAACAAAACTTGGTGGAAACAGCAACTCCACATTGACTAAGACAAAATTTCTGAAATTATGGCAGAATAGGTGGTTGAAGTTGAATTATAAAATAATAAAAAAATATATAGTTCTTCAAACCTGAGGTTGTAGACTAGGAGTCATCTCCACTACAAATTTTAGTGAGTCAGTTCCTCATAAGGATCTCTGGATATGTGATAAAAAATTTAGTTTGGGGTTAATTAAGAATATCTTCTGTAGGAAGAAATACTATTTTAGATGAGGTCAATGACTTCTTGGGTGTTTTGTTTTTACTGCTACCTTATGGAATAGCTTGTTGAAGATAAACATGGTTTAAAAAAATAAAAACAATGTAGTGTTAATCATTTTTATATTCTTAGAGACTTTGGCCCTCCATAGATTTGAGACTTATATTTTTTTTAAAAGAGTATAGTTTTCCAGCCCAGACTCTTTGATTAAATTAATATGAAGCAATTAACTACTAAAGTTGTTAGTTGCCTTGAGTTAGACATATTATAAGATGTGTTTCTTTGAATGGAAGTAATCTGAGTATTAGAAAGTGAATCATAGGAAAAATCATGAGGAATGAAAAACATAAAAGAAAAAAAAAAACAGAATGTATTCCAATAAAAACTCCTCAGCTAGACCAGTATCTGTCTTAATTTGAATTCCCCTCTAAAGCAGGTCCAGGTACAATAGCAAATTTGAGTGGGGAACCGAGAAGCATATTGAAGTTGCTAAGAAGATAGATAGGAAAGGAAGAAAAGCCAGTTAAGGAGCACTAATGAATGGGTTGTCACTGTGAGAAACCTGGCTCCCTGCTGCTGGGAAACCCTCTTCAGCAGTCCCCAACCTTTTTGGCACCAGGGCCCTGTGCTCCTATGAGAATCTAAGTCTGATGATCTGAGGTGGAACTAAGGCAGTGATGCCAGTGCTGGGGAGCGATTGCAAATACAGATGAAGCCTCTCTTGCTCACCCGCTGCTCACCTCCTGCTGTGAGGTCTGGTTCCTAACAAGCTACAGATCGGGTACTGGTCCATGGCCTGGGGGTTGGGGACCCCTGCTCTAAGAGACTGTTACATAGAACATACTTCAAAACTCTCCCTTTGAAGAGTGAGGATACTGGGTGGGGTGTTTACCAACTCGCTTCCCTCATTACTTAAAGATTATTCTGAGGTCTTAACTTCCCAAACTCATGCTTTGGCTGAACATATTGCGGAGTCCAGAGAAAGTCCTCAGAAAGAAGGTTATTGAGTACGGAGTCTGTCAAAAGAAACTGTAGTGGCCTCCAGAACACGCTAAGAGGAGATGGTAGGGCACTCACAGTGTCTGCTAGGACATCCTTTCCAGGTAAGTTCAACGATCAATAATCAGTCATTTGGAGATAATGTAAAGAATTAAGAAAGAAAGAACAAGGAAAGAAGTGGTGAGTAGGGACACTTCATCCATCATGATACAGGCAAGAAATGAAATGAATAAGAGCATAGTATGAATTAAAGGAAGAAGAGACAAAAATATGTATGAATAACTTTCTGATCCTGTTCCATGACCCTACATTTTTAAACTAGAAAATAGACAAACCAAGTCCAGCTTCTATGTGGAGAAACACATTTGAGCTATACTTACAGATTCGAAGAACAGAAAAAAGTTTCACTTGGAAGAACTAGTCAGTCATTTCACTGAGATAGGAACCATTATATTTTCATGCATTTTGTTGAAATCCATTTTCAACATAGATTTCATTGAAATACAGGTAGCAGTGAGCATTTCACATAATAAAAATGAGAGACTATATTAGAAGTTGATTTGAAAAAAATATACTGCCCATTTAATTGGGTTATTATTCATATATTATCATTGTTGACATATTGATTGATTCTCCTGAAGCCTAGGAATAATATCATGTTGGAAAATTTTATTTAAAACAATGCTCCCAGATATGGCTTTATTTGAAATAGTATTCGAAAATAGTCTCTAATGCAAGAGAGAGACTTTCCTACAGATATTGAAGCCAACATGCAGTTTTCATCATTTTAATATTCACAGGACAGAGATTTCTGGAAATTATTGAGAAGGCAGAGTAAGAGTGTTCTTTTATGAAAAATTACAAAAAAATCTACTAAAAATGACAGTTCATAATTATATGAATTTCAAACAAAAGGTTCTCAAGGTGGGTTTTGTTTTGTTGTTGTTAGGAATTAATATCTCTAGGTATTGCTTGTTCTCCCTAGTACAACACATTTCAACACTTTTATTCATTTATCCAATAAGTATTTATTGAGCACCTACTATCTATTAGGCCCTCTGATAGACATTTGGGATATATCAGTGAACAAAATAGCCAAAGATTCCCTGCACTCAGAAACTTACATCCTAGAAAGAAGAGAACAAGCCCTCTCTCCATGACTCCCATTGTCTTAGGTAACTTTACATATTTACATCACTTGCCTGTTCTAAAGTCATTGACCAGGATGTTTATGTCATCAGAGCACAATGAGTACAAAACAAAAAAGTCAAAAGATATTTCAATGAAATGAGACTTTACAAAAGATAACCAGTGTCATTTACATTTTAATCTAGTAATTAAACAAGTAAATGAGGGAAAAAAAACAAACAAACTAGAAATGGAACTTGTGTTCTAAGTTGAACAAAAGACAATAAACTCAAAATTTATTTTAGTTAATAAACTATGCCAATAGTTGGAATACTAATACTTAATAGCCTGAAAAATCTTCATAAACATTGGGAAAACATGATGAAGAAAAACTTTAGCATCACATATATCTCTCTCTCTTGATAAACAACCCTTTTCTGTTCTTGCCAACAGGTGATATCTTGGTAAAATTTGGTCCTATTCATTTTTACAAGAAACTAAGCATCAATCTGTTGCAGCAGCAGAATCCCTCAAGATCACCACTCATGGAGAGAAAATATGAGCTAAGTACTTCTAACTAAGGAATTTGTTGTCCACGGAATTTTCCTGTTCTTTATAAAAGGTACTAGATTTTTGGAAATAGTGCCAGTTTGCACAGATATTCTCTTCACAA
>NW_006442512.1:8170390-8211207 GCF_000325575.1 Pteropus alecto | reverse complement strand
CCCGAAATTCTCTTGCAATACTTAGCCACCTGCTAAACTAGTAGTCAAGTATTTTACCATACTCAAATGTCAACACTGATTCTTCACCGAATTCCTAGTTTTTTGTCCAAGCCAATTGAGTTGCTTCCTCCTTTGTATCAACATAGCTACTGATAATATCTCTACCCCTTAGGACATTTACCTCTACCCTTTCACTATTAAATATTTAGGATTAGGACATCAAGGTGAAAAGGGTGATGTTTTCATACTTGTATGAAACAACAGCACCCAATAAAAGATCTGGCAAAGAATTAGGAGCTTAATAAAGCCTTGCTGAATAAAAGAATGTTGAACTTAAAGACAAGAAAACAGAAACTCTACCTAAGCCCTGACTATTCATCATGAACTTAACTCCCCACCCCACCCCCCCAAAAAAAAATCAATGTGAAAGAATGCAACATAAGACTCAGGATTTCATGAGCCATTCATTGAAAAATACTAGTTATGATGACCTGCAAATTCTTTTATTGTGCAACCCGTCTAAACTAACAAGGTGATGACAAATAATTTCTCTATCAACATTTACTACATTATCCATATAAAATAAATATAGCATATCATTTACCCTTATTTGTACTTAATTCTTTGCTCAGTTATAACACATACATTACTATCAATAAACCATGTGATTAAGCCAAATATGTCTCTGAATGAAAAATAAAGAGTACATCGCCCTTGTTATAAGAGAACCAGTATTTAGTTAATTCGGTATGGACTTAAAATATCAGTCACTATTTAAGGTTCTTCTGTAAGAGTGACATAATGCAGCAGAAGAACAGATAAAGACATTACCTCTAAGACCATCTGTTGTTGCTCTTGCAGCTATACTTCTGGAATCCTCTCCAGAGTGGTAAAGCAAATAAAACAATAATTCTGCTCTTGCCACCACAGCTGCTGAAATAGAGGCAGCTGGTATTTCTACAGCCAGTATCAGAATACAGAGGGATCCATGTAAAAAGGTACTCTGTTATTGGTTGCTCTCTTATCGGTGTGAAAAAGATTAGTTTTCTTTTTTCTTTTTATTATACATCCTGGAGACACTGTATTGTAGTGTTATATTTTGAATCCTTTTATGATTCTGTAATTTCATTTTATAGCAATTTTGGCTAAGGCTGCTTCATAGCTTATCTTAAAGAATTACGTTGAACAGATTTAACTCTGCTGGGTCTCTGTTTGCTTCTCTGAACATCAAGGGGATTCTGTTAGATAATTTTTAAGGAATTACTTAGAACAAGTTTCTACCTTCATTAGAAAAACACTTGGGCATATAGTCTCCTAATCTTATGATATATCTTAATCAGGTTACTCCAATGTCTAAATTGGTTCCAATATATAGCAAAGATTAGAAATCACATCAGGAGCTTAATTAGCCAGGTCATTGAGAGCAGCAAAATAAACTGATTGCAAACATTTTATTTTTTAAAATTTTTTAATTCAACATATATTTATTATTGGGTATCTGGCTGTGTTCTAGGCATTGGAGATAAAAGAACAAAACCGGCAAAAATCCTACCCTTGAAGTGTTTATAATTAGATGGAGACAATTATAGACCTTTAGAGTGCCAGAAACGCTTCAAAAAGCTTTATATATACCGACTCATTTTATTGTATGAGATAGGTACTATTATCATCTATTTTACTTATTACCAGTTTGAGAAACAGTTTAGATAAATTGTTCAAGGTCACATAGGTAGCAAATGGTGAAGCTGGGATTCTAATCTAGGCATTCTGGCTTGAGACGGATATAAAGCATTATAGATAAACTCCAGAGTGAAAATAAATAAAGTTTTATCATTCCAAGCTCTAATTCCTGATGATCTTTATGTCAGAGGAAGAATTAGTGCTGCCTCTCTAACAGAAAGAAGGGATAATATTAATACAATCTATTGCTATGTTATAAAAATCTGGGAAAGGCAATGATAAATGTGATTGGCTGCTCAGACCAGGAATCTCTACCATTCAGAACAGAAGGCAAAAAAGACTTGTGACCCACCTAAGTTATAATTAAAAAGACTAAATTCTGAAGTGTCTTTGTAAGAGGTTTTTATGCCATTGCTCAGGATGCGTTTATTCCTAACATACACAGTTGTCCCTTGGTATGCGGCGGGGGTGGGGGTGGCGGGGATTGGTTCCAAGTCCCCTAACAAATCTAAGGATATGCAAGACCCTTATATAAAATGTTCTGCATCTACGGATTAAATCAACCAGAGATTGAAAGTATTTCAACCAGAGATTGATAGTATTTGCATATAACCAAGGCACATTCTTCCATATACTTTAAATCATCTCTAGATTACTTATAATACCTATAATACCTAAATGCTATGCAGATTGTTTTTTTACTGTATTGTTTAGGGAATGATCCAAAAAATATGTACATATTCAGTATAGATGCAATCATCGTGGGCTTAGCTACATAGTACATGTCAGCAACAACATAATAT
This sequence comes from Pteropus alecto, assembly GCF_000325575.1. Taxonomy (NCBI): domain Eukaryota; kingdom Metazoa; phylum Chordata; class Mammalia; order Chiroptera; family Pteropodidae; genus Pteropus; species Pteropus alecto. The sequence continues at coordinate 8,208,724 of NW_006442512.1, read as the reverse complement.
TTAAAAAAAAATATTTTCAATCTCTGGTTGATTTCATCCGTAGATGCAGAACAGCAGTTATGGAGGGCCAACTGTACATAACTATAATGGTATAATGGGCTCAGTTATTTAAGTTCTCAGATTTCACAAGGTAAAAAGGAAGAATTTAAGCACGGAAAGGCTTCTCGAGACAGGTAAATGGAGAGCAACAATGGTAGTTGACAAACTACCAGTAAGGAAAGAGTAAAAGAAACAAATATATTATTACATGGAAGAGTAAGTGTGGTCTCAAAGATAAACTATTAATTAAGCCTCCATTCTCAAATTGTCAGATTAGGCAGGTACAATTTTAAAAAGCAAGAAAAGTAGGTATTAGTAATAAGATGGGAAGAGAGAGGGAGAGAGAGCTTATTTGCTGATGAATCTACAGTATGCTATAAAATACTGCTAATGCTACTCTGCGAAGAATAAAAGTGCTTATATTTTGCTGAATACAATTCTGGACCAAAGATTAAATAAATTAAAGCATGTAAATTATATGTGCATTCATATTTAACACACTTAAATATTATAATGATTATTTACTTTGAATTCTAGAAGTATACCTGTCCCTTAATTTATGTGAATTTACCATTTCATGCATCTTTTTTTTTTTTGCAGAAGAAAATCACACAAAGAGTCCACCAGTATGAAAAAAAAATACTAAATAGGCCATTACAAATCATAAAAATATTTTTTCACGTATTTTCACACACACACACAAATGCTAATGAAAATTCAGAAAACTAGAATAGATTTTATTTGCTGTTGGTGTCTGTACTGTAATCTAAAGCAATCAACCTTCTCTTTTTAATTGGTTTCATTATTTCAGTTTCATTATTTCTGTTTATGTTTTTGGATGATCTTTTTCCAACCCCATCTTTGGCTAAGTTTTCATAAATTCCTCAAAATTCACTGCAACATTTAAAAAAAATAGTTTGAAATTTTAAGGTTCACTGGATGTTTGGATCAATATCTAGAATTGCAGTTTCCACTTTTGTGGCCAATTGAAGAGCTTTGCAAATATTTTCTGCAGCGAATGAAACTGATTTTTATCGGTAGGATGGGCTTCAGATATTAAGTGAATTAATTCATTGTCAGTAAATTTCTGATCAATCAGTAATTCATTAATATCTACATTTAAATTGTCAGAGCCTTCTTGAAATGTATTTAATAAATTAATTCCAGTTAATCCCTTTTCAGTTTGAACAATATTCCCTGGTACAACCACTTCTGGTCATATTGCTTTCCAGTAAGTATTTAAATTTGACGGCTTTATATCACTCAAAGCTAAAGCAATATTCTTTTTTAAAATTTTATTTCATTATTAGTTTTAAGTATACAGTACATTGGTTACACATTTATGTAGTTTATGAAATGATCCCCCTGATTGCTCTTTTTCTCCTCTGGTTCTACACCTAGCCATTACATTAGTGCTGACTGCATTCCCTATGCCTATAAAGCAATATTCTTGATACGACTTAAAATTGTATATTTATTCCAGGCTTCTGTAACTGTAAGTGATTCATTGTCTTCAAGCTTATTAAAAATAGCATTAAATCTCCATTTAATATAATTAATCTTAAAGATGGAAATAATGCCTTGATCTAAAGGTTGGATCAAGGAAGTTGTATTTGGTGGCAAATACACAATTTTTGTATTTGGATGTTCTAAATTGTGTGGACGACCAGGTGCATTATCTAAAAGTATTTTAAAAGGAAGACATTTTTCCTTCATATAATTTTCAGCTTCTACAGCCAAACATCTGTAAAATCAATCCCAAAAAAACAACAGAAATCACTCATGCTTTTTATTTGTCATCCAATGAATGGGAAGATCATTAATAATTGTGTATTAGTAAGTATTATTTCTTTGTACATTGCTGAATTAAGCTATTGTGTTTTAGAAAGAGTAATTGCCAATAATGGGAATGAAAAAGAAAGAACCGGGTAAAATGAGACCATGTAAATGGAAACAAAATATAAAAAGTTCACGTAAACAGGGATGAGGGAGGTTATTTACTGCATATTAAAAAACTCATATAAAAAAATACCACCTAAATCGAGACGCAGATAAGTGCAGTGTTATGAGTACCTCGACCCTTTCCAAGTATCTATTTCCAACCTCATAGCTGAGATTTCTGCCCTCACCTCCAAATGGATATGTGTACATTTGAAGATGTTAGAATGTGGAGTCTAATTTTAGGATGTGCGGGTGACTCAATAAATTAAGTCCTGCCTTGGGAAATCCGAGAAATGTGTAGATTTTGTTTTATAAAGGGTTAAATATCTTTTGGGGAGATGTTTTCCTTTTAGGTATAGATATATTAAGTACTTTTTACTATTATGTTTATATTGATATTCCTTCCCTGTGGTTAATTAAATTTTAAAAAAAGGAAAGGAAAGGCAGAAAAAGAATTAGCGTGTAATTTGTTAAAAATAAATTTGCCAAAGCATAGGCATTTGATTCCAAGTTTTGTGTGTGTTTAAGAGCCAATTTGCTAGACTGAATTTAAAAACCATAAAATTGTGGAGAAAATGACAATTTTAAGTTATAGATATTGTAGGAGGTGTCACCGTGGTATCATTAATATACTGTAAATATTAACTGCTGCTTAATACTATTATTACAGATCTAATTCCAACAAGAGTCAATTCAAGTCTAACTACTAAACTAGCTACATTTCTTATCTTAGAATTTCAGACATTCAAAGAACATTTAAATATATTGTTGCCATGTTCTAGGAAATGCTGCCACATTCTAGGACAATGATGCCACATGATAAGAGAGGTCTTTATTTTTTGAGTAAGATAATACTGTAATGCAACATATGTAGAGAAATTTATTTGCTGCGCAAAATGGAATATTGTTTAAGGGAAGATGAAAAGCCAATAAAACCTTTTTAATACTATTTTAATATGAATGATAAAACATTGATTGAATTACCTCTGAATTAATTCCTCCCTACACAAAAAAATACATGCATAAAAATACATGCCAATATTTTATTTTTCAGAACTACTGAAAAATACAGCTTTCACATTCTAGTTGTGATATTTTCAATACGGATTTTGGTAAAGTCACATTTCCCCATTTTACATAATTAATATGAGCGGCTGCAATATCTTTGTATTTATGAATACTTAAACCATCTGTTTCAATGTTGAATTTTTGTTTTTCTTCAAATTCTTAATTTTGATATGTATTGATTTGCCTATTTAACTTTCCAGCAACATGATAATTACATACTCTTTGTAGAGCTGTATACATATAATAATGCTTTACTAAACCTGTATTCATATTTAATATTTTGCTAAAATACACAAACCAAAGTTTAGCACCACTGCACATTCACTGAATTTTCAGGTTCTTTGTAATGCAGTATCATATTTTTGTACAGTCCATAGTGTCATAATTCTATATGAATATTTCATCAGGTTACTTTTTACTTATGGTTCCAAAATGAAAAAGACATGAATGTTAGTTACAGTTTCATCAGATTAGGTAAACTTAAAATTGAAAGACAATATGCAATGAGATAGGACCTTAGTTATTAAGTAGTCTTGATCAAGATCAAGAGAATTAGAAAAGTAGGAATTTAGCCTCCTTCCTCCTTTTTGTTTCAGCTGAGCAATTGTTTAGTGGATTCAATCCCACAGAAATTTAACAAGAACCCATACATATTATGCTGCATATTTTATCAATAGTTTTGTTCATTTATTTTCTGTAGTGCTTAATGTTTTCTCTCTTCACTTTGGAAACACATATTTCAATTTGCACTTAATATGTGACTATCATTTTGAAGAAATCTCTTAACTATTGTTACCTATTAGAAAAAATTATATGAAACTGCTTATGATTACTATTTTAGAACCACAAATTCTTTTCAATAAAATAGAGCAAAATAGTGTTGGTAGATTTTGCTAAAGAGATAGACTACTACTTATTACTTGTACTTGTACTTAATTGACTAAAACTCCTGCCTCTTGCTTGGTTGAGCCCAATGTTTCAATGCCAAACCAAAGTAAAAACTTAAATCGCTTCATACAAATGTCACACAAATTTTTATGCCAAAAATTTTATACCTGCTTTCTTAATAGTTTCCATTCTTGTCAAATTAGGATAAGAGGTTTCATTAATAGAACAAATGGGCATGGTAACCATCAATAAATTCCTATTATACAATGTGTCTATCAGAAATCAATACTGCTGACTTTACTGCACATTTACTGGATAGTATGTGATTGAAGGATGCAGCCAATAACATGCTCAAGTAGCATAATATAACAACTAAAGTAGAGTGACTAAGAGAAATTGACAGAAACAAATGCTATTCAAAACATAAACTATAGCATTTTATAAAACAATTGGATGTACCTATTTTATATAGCAATAGAACAGTAGCAGTAAATCAAGGAGAGTATGTTGTTATCAGAAAAAAAAATGGCTTTTAGAACAGATTTTGCAGAAAATGGAAATTGAGGGAACAACTGAAATCTTTGTGATGCTTTGGAAATAACTGCTGCAACACCAAACCAAAAGTACATGCTGCATCTGCACCTACAGCCCTAAGGTTGGTGTTCATGCATTTCTGATATTCTACCTATCCATTATTTCCCAGCCCACCTATTTTCTCTCTTTTTTCAGTATCCATAACAATATACTAGTTACCCCACTTCTACTACATGTACTACCTGGACTCTCTTTTTTTCAAACTTAAGTAAAAGCCCTCATAAATCAGTGTAGATCCTTTGAGTTATGGCTACTCGTAGCTCACGTGACTCTATGATATTTACAGTTAACTCAAGACTAATCTTAGCTTAATTCCTATGACTGGTATGGCTAAAAACACAAATATTTTAGCATGAAGTTTTAACAATAATATGCTTACTTCGTTATGTCAGAATATCAGGGGGGAAAATAACATACATTTAGGGCACATCCAAAACAAGTTTGCATTTTGCCTGTTCTTTAAATTGAAAAATATATTTGACAACTGTTCTTTGATGAGATAATACTCAATTCCTATTTTTCTAATACTTTTTAAAATTTACATTTACTTGGTACTGATTAGTATGCATGATTTGAAAAGCAGGGTAGAAACATAAACTGTTTAGAATTCTTTGTTATAGAAGTCAATATAAGATGAAAAAAAAAAGCCTTTTCATCAGAATTAGTATTACATATGTACTCACTACTAATATACATATTTATATTTATATATGTCAATACGCATGGTAACTTGCATTTAATGAATATACAATAATAATATTCACTAATTTCTCCAACTACTGAGAAAATTTTGAAATGTGATTTAATATTTCTGTTATAAAGTTCAGACTTGTAGAATCTGTCATTTATACTTTCGACTAAATAAAAAAGAAAAAAGAAAAAGGACTAAATGAGGTTTTGGACATCCTCATTGCTTTCTTCACAAAGGTTATTCTTTTAATCTAACAACCACTGCTTCCATAAAACTAAGACTCTTCCATTTGCCAGGCATTTTTAATATAACTCATTAATCTTCACAATAGGTATAATGAGATAGGTAAAGCTTTTTGGGAAAATTGATATTTTTAAATGCCTTCGAGCTTGAGGGTGAACTTTGGCCAGGGATGCGTCTTCTCTTGAGTGAGATTAAAGCTTCCCAGTAACTTTTTGTATAAAACATATTGAGATCACAATATTTGCAAAGTTTCCTTCAAATAAGTACATTAAGTCCAAAGATTATTTGTTGGCTACATTTTTTTCTTGAATAGTAATGTAAACCCCATGCATAAAAGGGCAACAATGCAACGAGGTGTTAATTTTCTCAAATTCTATTAACCTAAACCTTTCTTGCATGGACCTTGGAGCTTAAAAGTAGCTGTGTATCTATAGGCTGCAACTACTTCATGGTAGTCACCTCATTTTATTTTAGTTTTTGTTATTCATGTTATCTGGCTAATTAAAATGAAATCTTAGAGTAAATATTCTCTTTCTATCAATCAGAAACCCACCTCAGAGCACATTAACAACAAGATTTAGCAGAAAAGCATTTATGAAGAGTTGAAAGAATTGGTCACACCACTGGACAGAAGGGAGAACCAAGATCCAAACCCAGGTCTTTCTCACTGATGTTTCTTTACGCAGAGTTGCTTAAGGCTGTATATGTACCAGTGCCAATTGCCAATTGATGTTAAGACTAGTATCTTATGTGGAGATAGGTTGTATGATGAATTAAATCACTGGGTGACCAATCATTCTGGTTTGCCTGAGATTATGGGGTTTCCCAGGATGTAGGATTTTCACTGAATCTAGGACAAACTGGGATGGTTGGAAAACTAAAGATGACCCCTTGATATAATATATCTGAGGATTTGAGGTGAATAAGTAATAGGATTAGTTGCATGTAGTTATGGAAATTATTGTATCTTCATTATGAAAGCCAGTAATCAATAAAATCAAATTTGTTAGTAAATAATCTAGGAGATATTTTATACCACTGGTTATAAGTGCCAAGCTCAAAAAACACAAAAGAAGTCTAAAACGCATTTCTAGCAACTGAATTATTATCTATAATAACACAATTCTCAGCAGTTTCACTAGAACAATAAAACTTTAGAAAGTACTAAGCCATGGTCTACAAATCCACAATCTAGAAAAAGTTTAAATTTAAAAATCAAATAATCTCGAGAGTATTAAAAAGTTTATTACTGGAAAAAATATATGATACATAGTATGAATTTTTGTATTCTTATGAAACACTTTTAAATTGTTCAGTTATTATAGTCTAATAGCCTACTAAGAATAACCTCTAGATGTCTGCTAAAACAGACTATTTAATATGCTCCCAAGTATTTGTGGTAAATTATAAGATAGTATTTCAATAATTTAAATTCCTTTCAAGAAATATGACTGTGTGGCTTTTCATTTCATTAACAATGTTTTTAATGTCTTCTGTTTTAGTTGTTTACTATGTCTTGGTTATGATGTCTTCTGGGAGAGTTAACAGTTTATGAGGGATATTTTATAAGAAGTCATAAAACAAGAATAACCTTGGATATAATGAACCTAAAATATTCATTGCTAGGACAAGAAAATGCACAGGTGTAGGAAGATCCCAGCAATGTGCAAACTTCTGTTACTATAGTAATAGGATCCTGGAAAATCTGGGTCACATAGTTGCTCTGGAAACAGTCTCAGGAAGATCAATGTTGAAACCCCATAATGACCATTGCTTCTGTCCCCAGATTCACTGAATACTCATCACCTATATTTTCACATTTCTAAAGCTACATTAATAAGATTAGAGCATATGTAAATTTGCTTTCCTTAAGAAATGACAGCGCAATTAGCTAAAGGATTTGTTGCATATCAATAAAAATGAAAGTTTCTTTAATTTTCCTTAGATATCATTACTAATTTTACAAGATAATATTCTATATTTTGGTTAAAAATTTCTGCCACTGATAGTTTAGATAAAAATATACTAGAATATAAAGGGACCGGGCAAAATGGTGTAGATGATAGAGGCTTGTTCATCCCCTCTTGCAACCACATCAAAGTTGAGCGGGAAACACACAGCAAACAGCAAGCAGAGTTGTCTGGGGGTCTAGATGAACAGAAGCACTGCAACTAGGAAGAGAAATAAGACATCAAATTGCAATGGTAGAAGGTTGGAGGGGAGCAAAGATGTGAGGCTGCTGGTCCCCAGTGGCAGAGTGGCACAGAGGCTGCAGCAGCTGCAGATGCCTCTTTAAAGGGCCGTGTCCATGAACAGACTTTCACAGTGATGGACTTACTTGCTCTGAGCACCGGAGCTGGATTGGATGCTCTGAGGGGCACCAAAGACTTACAGAGGAATTCCGAGCTGTCCGAGCGAGGGTCAGAGGTAAGGCTTTCTCCCAGGCAGAAGTGAAATTCATTGTTCCTCTGTTGAGCCTTCCCCACCTCCCAGTATGTGGATGCAGTAGAGGTCGCTCTGCCAAGAAGATTCCCTGAAACAACTCCTCCCCCAACTTGCGACCCTACCCAAGCCACATTCAGTTGTGTTCTTGGGAATCTGGTGTGCCTTGGTGAGCAGAGCCAAGACTCTCACTGGTGAAAGCTGGTCTTGGCTTCTGGTATGGCCTCTTGAGGCAACTAACTATAAGCAAAGCATCTGTTGATTGCTTGCTGAATCTGAACAGGTAGCCCCGAGGGGAGGTGCAGATTAGGACTAAACTTGGCCTGCAGCTGAACCCCTCTCAGGACTATGCCACAGGACACCTACTACACAAGCCACACTAATAAGACCAGGAGACTTAAAAGCTTTTCTGACTACACAGAATGGCAGCCAAAATGGGAAGACAAAGAAGCAGAAATCATATGAAAGAACAGAACAGAGATTCAGGAAAAATGGAGACAAGAAATCTAACAGACGCAGAATTCAAAACACTGGTTATAAAGATGCTCAATGAACTTAGGGGAAGAGTAGGTAAACTCAGTGAGAACTTTAACAAACAGATAAAAAACGTAAAAATGGAAATGGAAATGACGAAAGGGAACCAGTCAGAAATGAAGAATACATCATCTGAGATGAAGAGTATATTAGAGGGATTTAACAGAGTGGATGAAGAAGAGGATCAAACCACTGATATAGAGGATAGAGAAGCCAAGAACACACAATTAGAATGGCAAGAAACAAGAAGTCAAGAATTTTATAATAATTTAAAGAGCCTATAGCACAAAATTAAATGCAAAAATGTCCATGTCATAAGGGTATCTGAAGAAGAGGGAGAACAAAAGTTGAAAAACCATTTGAAGAAATAATGATGGAAAACTTCTCTAACCTGGTGAAGGGAATATTTCCCAAGGAACTCAGAGGGTCCCTAAAAAGATGAAACCAAAGATGCCCACACCAAGACACATCATAATTACAATGCCAAAGGTTATACAAAGAGAGAATCTTAAAAACAGCAAGAATCTTCAAAGCAGTTAGTTAGTTACCTAGAAGGGAGCACTCATAAGACTGGCAGCTGATTTCTCAAAAGAAACTTTATAGGCCAGAAAGAATTGGCAGGAAATATTCAAAGTGATGAAAGCCCAGGATCTACAACCAAGAATATTTTATCCAGCAAAGCTATCATTTTGAGTAGAAGGACAGATTAAAGAGCTACCCAGACAAAAATGAGCTAAAAAAAATTCATCAGCACCAAGCCAATATTATAGGAAATGTTGGAGGGACTTCTTTAAGAAGAAAAAACATGAATAAAGACAGGTAATAACTACATATCTATCAACAAGTACTTCAAATGGAAAAGAATTAAGTGCTCTAATAGAAAGATATGGTGGCTGAATGGATAAGAAAACAAGACTCCTACATATGCTACCTATAAAAGACTCACCTCAGAGTTAAAGACACGCATAGACTAAAAGGAAAGGGATGGAAAAAGATATTGCCTTGATGGACCTAGAGGGGATTGCATTGAATGAAGTAAATCAGATAAAGACAAATATGATTTCACACATATGTGGAATCTAAAGAATAAAATAAACAACCATGACAAAAATAGAGAAAATCCATAGCTACAGAGAATATTTTGAGGGAGGAGGTTGAGGGAACGGTGAAAAGGGGCAAAGGGATTAAGTAGTACGAATGGATAGTTACAAAATAACCATGGAGATATAAAGTGTAGCATAAGGAAAATAGTCAACAATGTTGTAATAAATATGTAAGGGAGAAGAGGAATACTAAATTTAGTGGGGTGATCACTTTGTGAGTTATGTAGAGCTCTAATCACTATGCTGTACAATTGAAACTAATATAATATTGTATGCCAGTTATAATTGGAAAAAAAACTCATTGAATTGTTGTCTATTATATTTCAATAAAGCTAGAAAAAATTTTAAAGAAAAAATATATACCAGAATATATATTCATTTCTACAGATTTTTCTAGGAAACATTAATATTTAATTTAACCTCTGATAAAAGTAATTCATAAAATGATTATAAACTTATTTCAAGATTAGTCATCAATGGTTGAAGCTATATACCATATCCTAGCAAAGATTCTAAGATTCTTGTCATTTTCTGACCATGACTACTAATGATACCATTTTTTTCTCTTCTATTTATTGTATATACTAAGTGCTGGAAACTTTTTTAAAAGTTTTCATTTTATAGCATTTATAGCCTACTAAACCAAAAACGTAGATCTTTGTGTTATATCCCCATTTTAGAATAAAAAACAAAGTGGGGGAGAGCTAAGGAACATTTTCCAAATTTGGAGAACCAAAATTTGAACGTCAATATTTTGAATTTCAAAATTCATGCAAAAGAGCTACAGGAAACTTTTATTCCTTATTGATGGCATATCAATATTCTAATATTTATTGTATTCTGTTGGTATATATAGTAGTAAATACTGTTGATTAGAAAACCTAAATGATCTATGTCAAACAAATCTATTAAGGCATTAATATTCCCAATATTTTAGTGTATAAAAAGATGAAATTATATTTGTTGTTTTTGTTGTTTTTCTTTTGTTTCACATTCTAATTTCTCGATCATAAAAAAAAAATCAGGAAAAAAATGCACAGGTTCACTGATACATCATTTTTGTACATATTTTAATATTTTGACCATGCTATTAAACATGTATAATGATACTATTTCAAAAGTGATGTTTGACCCCCACTAAAGTTTTATCTTATCTTCTTTCTTTACAGTTGCTTCATTCCTATTATCCCAAAGCTCAGAACATAGGCCCATAAATATTCTCAATAGAGTTCCCTTTCTGAGATTCTATTAAAAAGACTATTTTCTTTAAATGGATGACTTATTTTTTTGCTTTGACTTAACATATATTATATCTAAAATATTAAAACGAATCCTAAATGCAAAGGCAACTTTTCAGTCATTCATATGTTGAATGCCTAACCCCAAATGTGACTCTATTTGGAGACAGGGCCTTTCGGGAGGTAAATAAGGTTATATGAGGTCATAAAGGTGGAACTTCAATCTGATAGCACTTATGAAATGTGGAAAAGACGCCAGAGCTCACTCAGTCTCTCCCTCTATAAACTGCAGAGGAAAGGTCACAGTGAGAAGACAGCTGTCTCTAAGTCAGGATACCCTGACAGCACCTTAATCTTGGATTTCTAGCTCCCAGACTTATGATAAAATAAAATTCTGTTGGTTAAGCCAACCAATTTGTGGTATTTTATTATGGAAGCCCAAGCATATTAATACAGAAAGTCATTATATTTGCACTATATATTCTCCACATACATTTTCTTTAAAACTATGTTGGTGAAAAAACACATCTAGATTCTAATGAATGTTGCTACTTATTGCCTAGATGCTATGGAGATCACCTAAATAAAAACAGCTCGAACATCCATATGACTAAGAAAATACATGAGATTAGTAGGTGCAGATGACAGCAAAATTTCTATTGTCACCTCCTTATGCACTTAAACTGGTTATCTACGACAATGGACATACTGTTTTACAAGAGAAAATGTCTAAGTCCACACTATTCCTATTATCCACAGCTATTCCCATAAAATTGCTATAACTGAAATATTATTTCTCATAGCATTTAAATAAGTTAATTAAATTCCTCTAGATATAAAAGAGAACTACCATGAATAGATCCCATTAACCAGAAAGTTTTAGATTGAGGTTCATAGTAATCATTGGGTATTTCTGAAACCTAAAGTTTCATATAACCCTATGGGTTATATGAAAGAATAACAACAAGTGAGAGTTACCTAACATAGGGAATGGAAATGATTCCTTAACCTCTGTCTTTTTTCATGTTTTCATGGTAATGTATTGAGACAGATTGGAGACAAAAAAAAAAAAAAAAAAAAAAGAAAGAAAAAAAAAGAGAGAGAGAGAGAAGAAGAGAGAAAGGACGGAGAAAGGGAAGAAAAGGAGGGAGTATAGGTTTTTCCTATTTCTATAGCCAATAATACTTTTTCAGACTTGGTTCCTAGTTGTAATGCACATTTTAGTAAGACACGTTAATTATATAATTTTTGTAAATGCTAAGTTCGAGCAGACTGAATCAAAGGACCATATAATTAAGTAAAATTATCCCCACCTGTCCCATTCCTTTATAAAATGCATCATAATCTCTCAAACAAGTATAAATATATTTTATTCCAATATAAATAGCCTTCTTATTTGCCTTTGGAATCATGAGACATCAGTATATAATAATTCTAAGTATGTTAAAATAATTAAATTTGTTTTATCATAATTCCTATGTCTCCTTAATTACAAATACACAGATCTTTCTAGTCAAGATAGTGGAGCAAGTAAATGCTGTGCTCACTTTCACTGATGACCACATCAAAATTACAAATAAACTACGGAACAGCCATCATTGAGAATCCCTGAAGTTTGGCTGAACAGAAGTCATACAACTAAGGACACACAGAAGAAGCCAAGTTGAGACTGGTAGGAAGGGCAGAGATGCAGAATGGGCTGGTCTCACACCCACATGTTGCAGTGGAGAATCTAGAGGGATATCTTGGCTGTGGAGGTCCCCTCACGGGAGCAAGGGGTTCCAGGCCCACACTAGGCTCCCCAGCCCAAGGCCCCAGTACCAGGAAGAGAAGTCCCCATAATTCTGGCTGTGAAAACCAGCAGAAATTGTGGCTGAGTGAGACAAAAGGCAGCTGGAGTTGCAGACATTCCTCTTAAAGGGCCCATGTGTGGACTTATTCGCAGATGTCTTCACTCGCTCCGAGGTCCAGCACTGAGGCAGCTGCTTGAAGACTGCCAGAGACATATAAAGAGGAACCAAATTGTTTGATTTTAGGGTGAGGGCTGTGTGGGCAGCTTGCTCCTAGAGAAAAGTGCTGACAGATCCCTTGTTCCTTTGTTGAGCCTTCTGCAATTCTGGCATGCAGACACAGGTGGTCGCAATATCTGAGTCTCCATCAACCAGACTAACATTGGTTGTCCTGCCCTGATAATTCCCTAAGACACCCCCAACCCAACTTTCAAACCCACCCAAGCCTCCTCCAGGGACTTTTCCTAACAAGTGGCCTGTCTTGGCTCATCCCGCGGACTTTCCTAAAACCTCTTGAAGGTTCATAAAACCTAAATAAGCAGCATCTGCCTTTAGTGTGACCCATAACTCTTTCTGAGCAATCCCAAGCCCAGCACTAGAGGCAGCCAATTCGGTTTGCAGCTTGGCCTCTTGAGGCACCTCTAAGTCTAGCATGGATGGCAACCATCTGCAGATTGCTTAGTATCTCATGCCATGTGGTCCCCAGGTGGAGCAGAGTCTATGGCTGAAGTTAGCCTGGAGTGGGGCCCCTCCTAGAAGGCCCAGAGGTCAGCATATCCAGTGGCCAGGTTTTCACCAAGCTGGAGTACCACCCAGGGCTGCATACAAAGATAACACAACTAAAGGGCACAGGGGGAAGGCACTATGGCCCTGCTATCGTGAATCTTTCTCTGAAGGGTCACTCTTCACTGGCCAGTCCTCTTGACCAATCATCTTATGGGTTAATCCCTCCCACTGATGTGCAGACAGAAGCTAAGTCTCAACTACAATAGGAGGGCACATACAACCTATACAATGGAAACACCTGGACCGCCTAGCTAAGGTGACCAGGGAGACTGTGCCACTGGACCCCAAAGGATACCTACTACATAAAGCCACACTACTAAGACTGGGAAAAATAGCAGCCCTACCTAACACATAGAGACAAACACATGTAGGCAACCAAAATGGAGAGACAAAGAAACATGTCCCAAATGAATGAACAGAACAAAGCTCCAAGAAAAGAACTAAATAAAATGGAGACAAGCAATCTACCAGATGTAGTATTCAAAACACTGGTTATAAGGATGCTCAGTAAACTTAAGGAAAGAGGAGATGAACTCAGTGAGAACTTTAACAAAGTGAGAGAAAATATAAAAATGAAGATAGATTTATAAAAACAATCAGAAATGAATACAATAACTGAAATGAAGAAGACATTAGAGGAAATCAAAAGTAGATCAGATGAAGCAGATGATCAAATCAGTGAATTACACTATAAAGTTACAGAAAAAAAACAATCAGAACAACAACAACAAAAAATAATTTTAAAAAATTAGGACAGTTTAAGAGGCCTCTGAGGCAACATCAAGTGTATCAACATTCACATCATCGGGGTACCAGAACGAGAAGAGAGAGAGCAAAGAATTGAAAACCTATTTGAAGAAATAACAATATAAAAATGCTCTTACCTGGTGAGGGAAATAGACATATAAACCCAGAAAGTGCAGTGTATACCCAAAAAGGCCCACAGCAAGACACATCATAATTAAAATGCCAAAGTCTCAAGACAAAGAAAGAATCTTAAAAGCAGCAAGAGAAAAGCAGTCAGTTACTTATAAGGGAGCACACATAAGACTGTTCGCTGATTTCTCAACAGAAACTTTGCAGGCCAGAAGAGATTGGCAGGAAATATTCAAAGTGATAAAAAACAAGGATTTATAACCAAGATTACTCTATCCAGCAGAGCTATCATTTAGAATGGAAGGACAGATAAAGAATTTCCCAGATAAGAAAAGTCTAAAGGAGTTCATACCACCAAGCTGGCATTACATGAAATTTTAGAGGGACTTTTTTAAGAAAAAGAAGAAAAAGGAAGAAAAAAGATAAAAAAAAATATGAACAATAAAATGGTAATAACTACACGTCTATCAGCAATTACTTTAAATGTAAATGGATTAAATGCTCCAATCAAAAGATAAGGTGGCTGAATGGATAAGAAAACAAGACTCTTACGTATGCTGCCCACAAGAGACTCACTTAAGATGGAAAGACACACACAAACTAAAAGTAAAGGGATGACAAAAGATATTTCATAAAAATGAAAACAAATAAAAAGCTGAGGTAGCAATGCTTAGTACCAGACAAAATAGACTTTAAAACAAAGGCTGTCAGAGACAATCTCACTTCTGGATATTTATTCAAAGAAATCTAAAATACTACTTTGAAGGGACACATGAATCTTTATTTTTATTGCAGCATTTTTTATAATAGACAAGATATTGAGGCAACCTGGATGTCCATCAATGCATGAATGAATAAACAAGTCGTACATACATACAAAGGAAAATTACTCAGCCATTAAAAAAGAATAAAATCTTGCCATCTGCAACAACGTGGATGGACCTAGAGGGTATTGTGCTGACTGTAGTAACTGAGACAGAGAAAGACAAATTCTATATGATTTCACTTACATGTGGAATCTATAGAACAAAATAAATAAACAAAATAGAAACAAACTCATCAATACAGAAAATTTTTTGATGGTTGCCAGATGGAAGGAGGCTCTGAGAGGTTGGTGAAAAAGAGGAAGAGATTAAGAAGTACAAACTGATAGTTCCAAAATTGTCATGGGGAAGTAAAGTTTAGCATATGGAATATAGTCAATAATATTTTAATAACTATGCATGGTGTCAGATGGGTACTAGATTTATCGGAGTGTCTAATCACTATGCTGTACTTCTGAAACTAATATACATTATATTTTAATTGTAATTGAAAAAATATAAAAATACACAATTTGAGAAATTAAAAATAGTTTATATTCAACATTACCATAATCATAATTTAAAAATATACCTGTATTTATTAATATTCTAAATTTACAAATTGTAACAGCTTTATTTTAATAAATTACAAGAAACACCGCTACATTAAGAATTTACCAATCAACAGCTAATATTCTTTTTCTTCCAAATGGGAGTAGGAAAACAACAAAAACAACTTTTGGACACTGCTACACATTATGTCAATAAGTCCAGGAGTATGCGTGACTAGAAATAAACAGTCATAATATTTTCTGTTTTATAGAATTCTATGAATTGTTTTAATAAGATCTAACCTAGATTAGGTATGATAAATAATGACATATCCATGACAGGAGATTTGTCATAGCATGTTAAGTAATTAACAGAGGCCAACAAATGAATAGATACCTCATGATAAATATAAAATTACAAGCTCAACTAAAATACCATCTCAAAGTGGGAAAGCTAAGAAAACATTATTAGTAAATCTAAAGACGATACTGACTTTTAAAATGCCACCCAGATATTACTCTTCTAAGCAGTTCTAGAAAATTGATTTTTATAAACAAATGTTTCATTCACAAAATGGCATGGATTCATGGAAAACAGTCTGATAATAAGAGCATTTGTTTTCCAAAGACATTATTTAATCTTGTTTAAACTATGTACATTACTAGATCTCCCTAGAAATTTAA
Organism: Pteropus alecto; assembly: GCF_000325575.1. Classification (NCBI taxonomy): domain Eukaryota; kingdom Metazoa; phylum Chordata; class Mammalia; order Chiroptera; family Pteropodidae; genus Pteropus; species Pteropus alecto. The sequence goes on along the minus strand of NW_006442512.1, from coordinate 8,192,453 downwards.
TTGTACTCCATGCCGTAATTGCTTTGGTGCAAAACTTTTCAAAGTCCTTATCCTCAGCAGATAATTTTCTATCTTCATATGCTGTGTCATTTTGGGCATTGCGCAAATCAGGTAACAGAGTGATTGCAATGAAAAAGGTTGACTATAGAGATGTTACAATGAAATTCTTTTTCTGTACCAAAAATACATTTATTATTCAACTATTTGATCTCCATTACAAAAATTATTTCCAAAGTTGCACTTTTATAAATATATTAACAGAGAAAATTAATCAAACTTATTCCAATATTTATAATAGAATATTCTCCCCCTCAATAAGTTATACATTTTCCTTGTCATTTTGCACACCAAGAGTTAAAACGTGGAAAATTTATTTACGTCATTTAGAAATTCACAAGAGTAAAAACCGTAAAGACCACCTGAATCTCACATTGATTATGGCAATGGTGACTCATGATCTTCTTCCAATGTTAGAAAAGCAATAAACTCATCTATATGCACTTATTTTTCAGTTTATAGACCTGTTTACATGAAGATGTTGAAAGCTTAATTTATTCCTGGTGTACTTTGAGAGCTACCTCAATGATTTCATCTATTTGAAATGCACAAACTATTCCAACTTTGAGCACAACCAGATGGGAAAAGTGCTGAAGCAAACCTGGTCTGAATATGTAAAGTATCAGGCACATGCCATGCCTGATTAGAGTTATGGAGTCAAACAAAATATTAGTTTATATTTGTAAATCCAATTATTTACCAATTTCTAATGCTCATTTTGTAATAAACACCAACCTAAACTGTTATGAGATAACTTATAAAAGAAAATAATAGGTTATTTTGTTTGCTCACTTTAGATATCTAATACTTCAGCCTGAAAAATGAAGACACTAACAGAAAGCTGAAAGTGCCCCTGTGTTCTTCGTAGGGCAGCTAGTTAAGTCTCAGTTTTTCGAGCTGACAATTGTTTAAAATCATCTCAAAAATAAAGTCACTCAGCTGCTTTAAAAGGCCTCAGGAATTGAAGTCTTATCACCTCGCATAGTAATACTCTCCTTTCAGCTTTAAGGTAAGAAATCCTTATTCCAATAAAACATTCTGGCTGAGATTTAAGTTCACTTTTTCCAGCTCCACAAATATAGTGACTAGTCAGTCTGTCCCCTATTTAAGATAACTCTTCAAACTTTGAGATCAATCTTGTCCCCATCCCTTATTAGCTGTGGGACATTAGGAAAACCATACATTTCTACAACATGAAAACCATACATTTCTATGACATAAAAACATTAAATATAATTTTATTGTACCTCTTAGTCTTTAATAAATTTTTGTTTGTGTCAATTGAGTTCATTCCCCAAACAACCCAATGAGGATACTTTAATCACTATGAGCCAATTTGTTACGTCAGATGATAGAAAAAGACGTGATTAAAAAAGATCCACCTGTTTACATGCCATTAGTTAAAAACTGAGATAATAAACATGAAATATTTTTTAAATTAATAAAGCACTACTCAAGCACAACATTGTAACATAAGTAATAATATATCCGTTGTTTTGTGCTTATATATTCCACTGTAATGCCTTTACCCATCCCATAGGACCTGCTTCTATTTTTAATTTTTCTCTCTGGATCATGTGTATTTTAAAAATACATTAAAGAAAATAAGAAAAACAAAGTTAGTTATAATAATTCACAAAATATTTTATGCCAAGAAGAACAACATAATCAAACCCAGTTCTTATATGTTAATTTCTGATTTGTATTTCTCAATATCCTATTTATTCATTTTCAAGTGAAATGAGATTATTAACTTTTACAAGTCTTAGGTCCACTAAGATTTTATATTTCTATTTTTTCAGCAACATAGTTTCTTTCAAGTCTTTCTTATCCTTTCGCTTTCTTCTAAGGACTTTTATCTGATGCTTAATAGAGCATTTCTCCAGTTTAAGTCAATTTACATCTTAGTTAATATCCCTATGTCTATCATTGCTGACCTATAATAGAAGCCCAATACATTTCTGATGAATAAATAAGTGAATAAATAAAGGAATAGATAAAAGAATGAGCCGTTCAAAATTTTAACAACTCATATTGGAAAATAGGTTGTTAAATCGATGTATGTATAGGCATGCATTTTTTGTTTTATCTTTCAATAAAGTCCTAGGTTTATCTTTTCACCAAATGAACTGAACAAGTTGCTGACTAGCTCTGTGTTGGAAGAACTAATAAAGTGTGTTCCATGTGCTTTACACATATCAACTCATTTATTCTTCCCTGAAACTTTATGAATTTCTGAGGAAACTGAGGCAAAGAAGAGTGAAGTGACTTGCTACATAAGATCCAAGAGCTAATAAGAGGCAGAACCAAGACTTAAATCTAGGCACACTAAGGCCCATACTTTTCAAGATTTTTGTTAATGGGAAAAGTAATTTTAAAACTCTTTATCTTAATATAATTATTTAAAAGTAAAAATTTATATTAATTGCTGAAAGTTTCTCAAATCCAGTTAAAATTCAGTTCATTATGGTGATTATTAATATACAATCATACAAAAGACAGGTTTATTCACATGTTCTCTTTGCTCTTTCATTTAGCAATTTCTTCTTAATGTTTGCAGTTGCAGTTATTCTGAGGTCTACATTAATAAACACAGGCTGACTTAAGTGTTAGTCTTGCTAATATTTTGACATTTTGTACAAACGTACTTTCCTAAAAATATCTACTTGCAATTACAAATTAGATTTCTTGACTTGAAATAGAGTAAAAGAAAGGTGCTTTACTTAGCTTTGGAATCACGAAACTCTTTTAGCAATATAAATCATATTTTTTTAATAAAGGCTAATATTTCTCAAAAATGTCTTTGAACAAGATATAAGCTTGCTTGTGACATTTATAAATTCAATAACAAAGAAGTATAATTTTGCATGCTATATAAACAAACGTTACATGGGAGCATGTTGCTTAAATTTTACAGTGTCCATTTACTAAAAGCTTTTCAGATATAGAATTTTCTAGGGAATAAAAAAAGGATGCTTTGCTTCTACATATACTAAAGAAATCATTTGGTTTATAAGAAAATTAAAAAGCCATTAAACATTAGTTGTAGATAATAGACATAAAATATTCAGAGATAATTCCTTACCTGTTTTATTGGAAAGTCTAAATGATACCATCTTATCCGGAATATTACATACATTCCTCACTGAAGCAATACAGCTATAATTAGCATAGTCCTGAGGTCGAAGATTCTTTAGTTTCAAAATCTTTGTTTCACCCTGAAAATATAAAAGCAAAAAAGGTCATTAGAAAAAGTCAATAGCAACCAAAACGAATGAATGAATCATGTCATTACATTGTATTAAATCATATGATTATCAGAATATGGTACATTGTCTTATTTTTTTTAAGGAAAATACCTTAAATTAAAAACAAAAACAAAAACAAAAACATTGCATTTAGAAATAATACTGTGCTGTGCCTGGAGATAAAAACTAACAGACTAAATGAAAATTCATGTTTTCTTTGCAAACTAGGTTCCTAGGGGGAAAAAATATCTATTTATGGTGTTAGTTATGAAAATTGTTATGCAAAGATCAGAACAGTGTACTTAATAATGGAATTTATTCAATAAACACTACGATCTATGCAGATTTCAAAATGAAATGTTATGAAAGAAAAGGATTCTGAAGAGGAGTTAATAAATGAAACACTGTCGGTAGAACAAAGTTAATGAGTCAATCTAATGATAATTAAATTTATATACATAAATATTTTGTGAATGTGGAGCAATGACAGATGATAGATCTAAAACTGCATTTAAGAAGTATTCATAACTGTATCTACATTATTACTGTTCTTGTTATTTTACATTCAGGAGTTCAAGGTCTACGCGTCTCAGGTAAATCTGCAAAATTGCAAATCGACTCAAATAAAGTGGCCAGAAATATCTTACAAACTCTTGAACAGCCAGGAAAGACCATGTAAAAACACTGAAATTGTTTAAAAGGTAAAAAGAACAAAGAAACAAAGAACAATAGAAAAAACCTCATGCCCATTTCAAAATAGGCATTCCAGGAATTCTTTACCTTCTAAAGTCTATGCATCTTCTCAAAATAGTTCTTCTCATAAATAACTTAATTATTAAGATGGTAAAATAGCATCCCAATGACATCATATTTGGTATAGAAATTTTCAAAATGTTAATTTTTTTCCAGATAACATCTGTGTGGAACCATGTTTTTTTTTTCATTTTACTTAAGTAACATCACTTGAATCTTAAAAATCACAATGCTTCCTTACATTCTTCAAAAGGATCAGAATACTTAATGACAATATATAAAGATAGTACCTGTTCATTTGCATAAAAAAAAGCTTGCCCACACATAGGCAGGCACACAGAGTTTTCCAAATGTGTCAAGTGAATCTCTTTTTAGTGTGCATGAGCATTGTGGCCATAATTCCTTTCATTCACTCTCAAAATTCAGTCTTAAATTAGTCACACCTTTAGCAATTTCCTCCGTGGGATAAACAATAATCTTATCTTTTAAAATTTTTCTTTAGGAAAGACACTGCATTGTTTTCTATAAAAACAAATGCAAATACACTCCACACAAATATATACAGTCAGTGTGCGTGTTCTTAGAATTTATATTTAAAACAAGTTCGCAGTGTATTACAGAGTTCTCATTTGCATTAACTATATATAATGCCTAGAAAAGTGTGCTTAGTTAGAATGTATAGCTGAAAGAAAATGTTATACTAAAACCAGTTAACTCAGATAACTTTCAAATGAGGTGATACATCCATTCTACTCCTACCTCTGTGTCTGTTATTGCTTAGATGTTGTCTCTTTTTTTTTCTACTCTTAACACTTAACTGTTGGTTATTCCTGGAATTCTACATGTTCCATAGTTAATCTCACTATAAAATTCCCCTAAGTGATCTTATCCTTGCGGATGGTTTTCTACTACAAGCATTATTCCTCCTACCACTATACCAAGTTTGTATCCTATTTTCAGAATTCTCCCTTAAGTTTCAGATCCATATACCAAATTTTTACTGCAATATATTCATTTTGATGCCTCACAGACACCTACAACTCAACATATTCTAAATTAAACTTCCTCTATTCCTCTAAATCTTTTTTTAATAACAGGAAAGTTAGTCTTTCAATTATTACTTTTTATTCATATATTTAGTGTCTCCTCAGATCCTTTTTTGACCTTTAAGCATGCTTAATCTAAACCATTCTTTTTTATTTATTTTTAAATGTAATCCTCTAAATCATATATTCAGCTAAAAATTTCTTGATTGCCCTTGGTATAGCTTAAGAATGAAAGCAAGTATAATGATCTACTCTATAACCAGAAGGAAAATATGCAAATCTGATCATTCCATTTCTCTTTAATTCACATGACTTATTATTGTTCTTAAAAATAAACACAACACCTACTGACATGACTGTCAACCCCATATGATCTGCATTCTCCTTGCCTCTCCAGTCTCATCTCATTCTTTTAGGGCCCTATACACTACCAGCTTCCTTCTGCCACAGATCCTTTGCACATGTGTGGCTCTTCATCTCTCTATGCCTAATCACTTTCATCTCATTCTTAGATGTCAATACTCCTTACTTCCACTTTTTCACTTTCTGGAAGATGAGGAATACCTTTTTGTGAAATCTGCTTGTATCTCTTTACAACGCGGTCTCATTTTTTCATTTATTTTGGTAATAAAAAGAAATAATTTATTTTCTGCCACCTCCCCAATGCCACATATACTTGCCTGTAAGTACCTAAAGGTCATGCCTGTCTTGCTCTGAGCATCATGTTCCAAGCACCTAACATAGGAATTAGCATAGGAGAAACAATTCAATTCAAAGTACTATAACTATCAATTTTTCACCACTCATGACTTTGCTTTATATATATTTCTCTAGAACTTTCTATCTGCTTGGCACCTGTTATGAACTCAGTAAACGTTAATACACATAGTCAATATTTTAAAAGTAATCAGATAATTATTATTTTCAAATATATATAAAGAATGAACACTGTCATTTAGATTTACATTTAATAATAGTCTCTTTATTCACAAAGTTAATTATATGCTACCAGTATTTCTTGTTTCTGTTTCCATTGACAAATTGTTTTAATACCTATTTGCTAAATACTATTTCAACACTCTACTGAAACTGCACTTACTAGTGTCATTAATGATACTCTTTTGTTAAAATTCTATAAATCTTTATTTTTTTATCATTCTATACTTCTCTGCTTATTTCTAACACTTTACTTTGCTACTTTGACAGCCCTTGTGTGTAGGTAATTAATTATGAATATAATAATTAAGTCACTTCGTTATTTTCCATTTCATTTTCTACCTAGTGTACCAATTTTGATCTGCAATCTTCTACTAATATATTCCTAGTGGAATCTGATATGTTATTACAGTTTCATTTAGTACCTATGTACAGATTCCTAACAAATCTCTAAGCAAGTGATCAGAAATGCTGCTGCTGTTTACATTATCCAGAAATAAAGAATACAAATTGTGTAATAATATTAAGATTTTAAAGCTTTAAGAGAACTCTTTACTTTTTGTGATGATCCTTACACTTTATAAATACCAAGAAATATGACTCAATAAATATAATAGTTTGCACAGAGCATACCCTAGTTAATTCTTGTGCAGAACAGTGCAGCAAAATGGGCACGTGAGGACAGACGAAAAGAAAGGCTAACTTTTGCTGTAAAGCCTAGATACACAATTTCCTAGTGGTTCAGCTAGCATGGGACTGGAGAGTTCTGGGGGTTGAGCTAAGATGATTTACATCTTGTAACTAGAAAACAAGATGTATGAGCCTACAGGACAGTCATCTAGGTTAATATGTAAGATTAATCCATGCAGTATGTCAAAGACGGAGAAGGACTAATATAGACACAATCTATTGAAGAAATGTAGAAAATAGGCAGAGTTATGGAAGACTTTGAACCTCACCCACTTAATTAATTCACCACATTCAGAAAGTGATGAAGGTGTTCAGGCTGACCCTCTTCTCAATAAACAGCTCCCAGAGTCCAAAATATTTTTTAAAAATATAGGGTAATATATATAACAAAACAGAGGATATCAATATATGTGTATGCATATATATGTTATCAAATGGCATGTATGTATACATATAAATTTTTGTATTTATAATGATTTATACTATCACTTATAACCGTTTTATCATATAACATTAATTTTATTTTGTTAATCATATAAATTTAATATGATGTCGGAAGGCTTTTTGCATATGAATTTCCATGATTTGTAAAGGGAATTTTTAGTTGATTATTCTATAATTAGTTTAATTAGCCTAATTAAAACTAATTACGTAATTGATGTAAATATGTTCAGTCTTGTAATTAGATGGTATAATTACAATACACAAGATGATGTCATGAACATCTTTACAAAAGTTCTAGAAAAATATAACAAGAGTACGTGTAGTTTGGAAAATTTAAGTACACGTTTCTTTAACATTCACAAAGTTATATTCAACAGCTACATTTAAACTTTTAAAACTACTTTTTTTAAATAAAAGAAATAGAAGGAAGGTATTCTATATATTTATTAGTAGCCAGTATCAATGGCGGCATTTTCTAGTGAAAATAACAATAGCCTCAAGCAGTATTTCCACTTTACTTACAAAAAATATTGGAACTTTTTAAAATATGTACATTCGGATATCAGTAAAAAAAGTAGTAAGGCCTTCCAATTCACATTCATTTTTGTAGCTTTAATTTTATTTTATTACCAACTTATAAGTAACAATATATACTAGCCTACATCTTCAGTATTAAGTGGAAGTATGAAAAACATAATTATTCCTTTTAAACTTATTACATTATATGTTTATGAATTTATATCAGCCTCAGGAACACTAATTCTATTCCAGAAACACTATCTATAAAAGATATAAAGAAAATTTTGTCACTCAACACATTAGTGAAATAAACATTGAATTCAAATTGATATAGTTATTAGCTTAGTATGAATAGGCATGTAAGATAGGTATATCTCATTTTCTTAGAAATTCTATTTTATTAAAAATAAGACATTGTTATTGAATAGAAAAGCATCTTTAAAAGAAATTTAATTTTCTAACATTAAAAAATAATGTCTTTAACTCAATAACAATTCTAAAATTCCTTAGAAATATATAGATTTATTTTTCAATATTAGGAAAAACAACTAGATATAACTTTGTATATTAGGATCTACATAGAAATTATATTTCATCGTTGTAAAAATAAAAACCACAAGCTAAGTCTATTATGTTGCTTTCTACTTCTAGACAACCTTGATGCACAGATCTTGCAAATTTCCAAGGCAGTTAGAAGCTACAAATGAGGCTATTGTTTGCTATCAAGTAGATTCTTGGGTAAAAATGTTCTCTACATCGCATTCATCTATATTATAAAATTATGTCTTGGAGGCTGGAATCAGCCCTAAAATTCTCAATCTATTACTTCTAATTTTCATTCTTTATAGAAACCCTGCATACTCCTTCTCTCTCTATATTTGAAGTCATACAAAACCAGCAACGCTATCAAAAGCACCACTGCATCCCCCTTGAGGCAACTGAGGACCTAAGCAGAGTTAAAAAATGGCAGTCCAGGGGTCGGAATATTGAACTCTGGCAATGACAGGTGAGTTATTGTTTACTAATAAGTGGACACACACAGTAAGCCTCACCAGTTCTTATTTTCATACTACTAGACAGATTTACTTATTACCAGATTCATATGTTACCAAATTAATTTCAGTAGGCATTTGCATTTGTGATTCCTACACATCAGTAAACCTACTATGGCCCTTGAAAAAGAAATCTTTGGTTCCCCAGGTGGCTATATACAACTAGTTGCCTTTTCCTGAGAGGTAATTTCTTTATGAAGCACTCCAGAATTTCTTAGGTAAATGACCAGCTTCCTATGCATCTATGAAAATCACACATATGCGTAAGAAGACTCAAAGCAGTAACTCAAAAGTTGATAAATCTAAATAAATTGGTATTGAAAAATCTCACAATGCTCTCAAAATATTCATAAAATAATATTACATGTGACAAAGAGGTAAAATCAAAACGTGAGAGGAAGGGATCAGTTTTTTCTTTGCTTGATTATAATACATTGTCAATATCTATCATCCTCAGTTCAATAACCTCAAATTGATTTACATATTCAACAAAACCTCACTAAAAATTTTATCAGACTTTTTTAGAAATTTACATGGTGAATTTAAGTGAAATAGAAGCTGAAACATACAAAACAATATTGAAAAAGATAAACACAGTTGAAAACCTAATTTCAGGATTTATAAGCTACAGTAATTAAGACAGTGTGGTATTGGCATAAAGACAGACATATAAGTCAATAGAACAGAATAAATACTTTAGAAATAGACTCTAATATATAGGGCCAATTGATTTTCAATTTAAGTGCCAAGAAAATTTAATGATGAAAGATTTTTTTCAATAAATGGTGCTAAAATACATGTATATCCTCCTGCAAAAAAAATAAATAAATAAACCTCAAAAATTTCCTCACACCATAAACAGAAATTAATTCAAAATGGAAAAAGGAAATATGTTGGTGAATATAAGTGGATAATGATTATTTCAAAAACAAAATAATAATATCTTGCTGATTTTTAAATATATGTAGAAGTAAAATACTAGACAAAAATAAAATACAACAAGAGTAAATATTGTTAAGGTATTCTAAGTTTATGTCATTGAAAAAGTGGTAAAGTAATGATCAACAATGCAGGGTATAGTTTTTAAGTAACCAACTAAATAACACTAAAATAATTTAAAATTCTTAGTTAAATAGTGGAGAAAATGAAATAATTAAAAAATATTTGACAAATCCAAAAAAGGCAAGAAAAGAGAGAAGTAAAATAAAACAAATGGGTCATATAAAAAAGAATATGTATATCAGTCATTGGATTAAATGCATTAAAAGCTAGTGTCAGCCCACTGGATTAAAATAATAAAAATCTATATTCTGGTTACTAGTGACATGTTATTAACTATAAAAACACAGAAAGGTTGAAAGTAAAAAAAGAGTTATTTACCACTCTTCCCCACCCCTACCCACCAAAAAAACATTAAGCAAAAGAAAGCTCATATGGTTAAATTAATGACAGACAAAACAGACTTCAAGGCAAGAAACACTACTAGAGGTAAAGAAGGACATTTCTTAATGATAGTCTACCAGGAAGATACAATACCAATAAGATAATATATTTAGATAATCCACCAGGATGATATAATAATTCTAAATTTGTGTGTACTAATAATATATTTTAAAAATATATAAAGCAAAAGTATATAAAGCAAAAAAAAAAAAAAAGCAAATACACAGCCATAGCCATACATACTAACTAAACTCTCTCAATAGCTTAGAACAGCAGACATACAAATAAAAAATATATATATATATAAATGGTCTAAACAACACAATTGATAAATGTGACCTAATTGGCACTCAACAATTTTAGAATGCACATTCTTGTGAGTGCCCATGGATCATTTATAAAAGTAGACCATAGGCTTAACATAATGCAAGTCTCAATTAACTTATAAAGACTGAAATTATTCAGGGTATACTTTTTGACGCAGTGGAATTAGACTAGAAATCAATTAAAAATTATAACTAGAAAATTGTCAACAGTTTGGAAATAAATACATTCGAATGAATTCAATTATAAAATCATTCTCATTCACAATTTATTAAATTTTCTATGGTGAATAAAGAGGGATGAGTTTATAGAGAGTGATTCAGAAGTTTCTAGAATCTCTGTCAGTTTTAACTATACCATTACTAGTAACCCAGACATCTTCATGAGAGTATTGCTTCAACATTTAACACATATTTACTGAGAATCTTCCAGGTGTCAGGCACTGTTCTAGCTGTTAAAAAGACAAAGTCTCCATAATTAGTGAATTTATGTTCAAACACTTTAGATGATTTGATAGTTTCAGTGCTATGAGAGAAAAATAAAACAATATTAGGAAAGAGTAACTGTGGAAGGGAAGGGATGCTACTTCAAATAGATCTGTCAGGGAAGGCCTTTCAGAGGTGATGAGTCTTCAGTATTAAGGAGACCTTGCCATAATATATAAGTAAATTACTTTCTACATGGAGGAATCAGGAATGTGCAGATAGACTCTGGGCATGTCTAGGGATTGTGTGACCAGAACAGTAAATGAGGTATAAAAGATTAGATAAGAGAGCAAGGCAGAACAAGGTCAAACATGGTCTTGTAGGTTAGAATACGCTGAATTTACTAGAGATATTAAAGGAGAAAAAAGATTTATAGTTTAAAAATGATTACTCAGATATTTGGAGTTTTCTGTAATAAAGCATGACAACTAGTTAGGAATCTATTGCTGTATTTCATGGAAAGATAATGGAAATTGTGTGGTGTGATGCACTTGTATATATCAGGCCCATATGTAGTATGTCAGCATACTTGATATAAAGAAAAATCATTGATAACATCTCATCTATGAAAAAGCCAATATTTTCTGTGGCTATAAAAACTAAACTTTTTATGTGCTGTTGTTTGAGAGTTTCCATCGGTTTGTCCTATAAGATATATTCAATATTGACAAATTATGTACATATATAATACACAAATATTGAGAAATTTTTGCTCCAGCATGATTTTTTAAGACAGATACAAATACATAGATATTCAAAAAGAGAAATAAGCAACATTATCAAGTAACCAAAGACAAGAAAGACATTTTTAAATAGGAGCTATAACTGCATATTATTTGGCAACTATCAATTATAGCAGGTGAATCCATAACACAGAATTGCAAGAAAAGCTTGTTTCTTTCTTAAACACTTTTAAAGAAAATTCGAATGGTCCAACAGCAGAGTTACTACCACATACAAAGCTGGAGAAAGCCTGTTAAGCTACATAGTAAAGGCTGATATTTGTATAGAAGGTAATATCAGTACTGAAATTTTCAAATTAAAAGTTATTTTCTCATTAAAAAATGAGAGAAAACAAAGGAGAGAAAATAAAAGTTATTTTAGAAGGCAGAATTAACAGCTACTAATTTGAGAACTCTTATTTTTTTTTTAGAGATACTAACATAGAAATAGCAACAAATGCAAAAGAATGAATGAAAAGTTTAATTGTGCTTGTCTGATAACTTTACAATGAATTCTAATGATTTTGAAAGTAAAGTTTTTCCCAAATTTGACAAGATCGATGTGTTCATTTCTGTGATCAGACTCATCTGCAGGTAAGAAATAGCCATGTAATGGAATAGGTGTTTAGAATTACATCAGTGACTGTAAACATTATTGTTAGACAAGAAAGTAGGTTTTCTAAATTTTAGCAGTGTCCATAGTATAAAAATAAATTGATAAAAGAATCAAATAACAGTGATCATTTACCTGAAGTCTAACCCCCAGAGGCATCTAAGCAACTAAATACTGTTAACAAAAATTTGTATTACCTTTTTAACTAAAAAAAAGATTTGTTTTATTTTAGTAAAAATTGAAGAATAAATTTCCATAGCGCAGAATATATGGGGAAATTGTGATCCTGTTAACTTGCAGAGAACAGTTGATGCCATGGTGGCCTGAGTGAAGACAAAATCAAAACAGATTTCAACAGTGTCATGGTAGATTTATTAGTAACACATGTGAAATGATGATTTCCAGAGATTTATATTTCGGCAAGTCACAGCTGTTCTACACCCTTAGTAGCAATATATAGAAATATATTTATATTTATATGTGTATATTTATGATATGTGCAGATGTTTTTGCAGAATCACTACATCTTTTCACAGTTAATATCTAAACATTGGCAATTATATTAATTTGAAATTGGCCAGGCCTTAGACATTACAAATAAATGGTGTACTATGTAAGGAAATATATTTAATGGTAAAAAATGGGATGCTGAAAAAATTTACAAACCTTATGCTATTAGAGTTGAGATATAAAACTTGTAATAATCTTTAAAATTTGAAGTATAATATTTATAATACTTAACATTTAGTTGTATTTTCCCTAATTATGAACTTAGGATGTCTCAAAACTTATACGATGTAATCAAATCTCTATTTTTCTTGTTGCTTATATCATATTTTTTTTGAATTATTATTCTTGGCCAAAAATTACTTTCAACATTTCCAAATACATTTTTTTAATTTAAAACTTTTCCTATATTAATTAGGTTTGCACTCCTTTCTAGTCATCAAAAAAAAAATAAGTAGCATTCAAATAGTTCTATAAACTTCAATGTCTTCTTCAAGAATTAATTTTTCACTCTCAACATATTACAGAAAAATATTTGATATTAAATTCACTGTATGTAAAATTTATTCAATTTTTCTTTTTAATAAATAAGTTTTAATGACTAATTAGCTATTTTAGTTTTCACATAATTAAGACTCTATTCTTAAACTAGTTGAAACCAAAATGAATAAAGAAAATTAGATTTTTTCCAAAACCAAAGCCAAATAAATTCCAAGTAGATTTCTTCATTTCTGTAAAACTTATTTATCATTTCAAATGGAGAAATCAAAGTCTCTTCTTTTAAGTAATATTTTTCACACAAAAAAGGCAGTCAGCAAATGTATAATTCTGTACTTTTTAGTGAAACCTAAGTAAATCTATGAACAAAGAAATATAAATTAGAATACATTAATTTAAATATTTTTCCAATAGTTAACATTTGAAATATAACTACCACATACAACATAAACAAATTGTCCTTTATTATTTGAGTCTTCTGATAGTTCAAATATACTGTTTTTTAAAATGCCAGGTCTGGATAAACTACCTTTTCAAATAGACATAATACTGCATACTGTTTGAATTAGGAAAGCATCCTTGCAGAGCAGGGTGGAAATACTATACCTTAATTCATACCTGGGTAAAGAAGGGCTCATATATCTCTACTCCCTTATCGGATCCTTGTAGTAACACCTCCTGGCCACGTCTCCAGCTGTACCGAACAGGTGGATTGGAATTGGCAACACACCTGAGGAATACTGTTCTCTCATAGTAAAATTGTTCTTTAGCTTCCCCTATACTTTGATGAACAGTTACTACCGGATCATCCAAATCTAGAAAAAATAAAAACAACCAAGTGACAATGTTATGAGTTACATAGCTTTAAAAGCATTGAAGATATAAAACCTAACCAAAGGTACGTTTTCTTAATTGATTTTATTGCTTATCGCTATACTCGTTTTTTTTTTTTTTTTCATCGAGGTTACTGAACTCACTTGCAGAGAAATTTCCGATAGGAGGTAAAGACACAAGTAATAGTATTTATTAAGATCTCTATCTGTCAAGATAGTATAAATAACCTTGCATATTTACAACTCTTTGCCAACAGCCCCATGAAAAAAAGCTCCAAGAGATTTCAGAATTCAAAATTCTCAAATTCAAGAGATTAGCCAAAACAATGAACTGTAGTGACAGAGAAATAAATATCAAGAAGTTCAACTGACTCTCCCTTAATATACTTCTTTTTCCAATTATTTATAACTGACATATTAAAAATAATCAAAGAATTACATTTACAAATGATTATAATTTTTATAGCTAGAAAATATGATCTTGTACCGGGTTAAATTTTTCCTTCATCTCAGATTTTATATCTCAGATCATATTTGCTAATTTGAAATGTGCTAAAAGAAGGTATTGTTAAAAAGCATTAATATTTTTATTACTGAATATTATAACTAAATTTTTCCTATTTTAGATGCATCCTAAATAAGGGATATGTACTACAGGGTTTAGCAAACATTTTCTGGGAAAACCAATTCATAAATATGTTGGACTTTATGGGTCATATAGTTTTGTCTTAATGACTGAACTCTATCATTGCAATATGAAAATAGCCAGAAACAATAGGTAAAGGAATGATCAATGAATGTTGCTTAATTCCAATGAAACTTTACCTACAAATTTAGATCCTGCAGCCAAATTTGACTCAGGGGCCATAGTCTGCCATAGATTGCCAACCCCTGATATACCAGATCTCAGATTCTTTTCTTAGACAAAATAAAGAAGCGTACTTGCTTTAAGACGACTGTATTGTATATTTGAAACTTGCTAAGAGAGTAAACCTTAAAGGTTCTCATCACAAGAAAAATAAATTATAACTATGTGTGGTAATGTATGTTAATTAGACTTATTGTGGTGGCCATTTCACAACACATACAAATATTGAATCATTACATTGTACACCTAATTATATCTCATTTGTTGTATGTCAATTATATCTCATTTTTTTTTAAATGGGAGAAAAACAAGCTCTTGGTTCCATGTGCTAGTAAACACTTATTAGATACTTATTAACGGTGATGTCAGACATTTGCTATATTTAAATACTAATTTCACTGAGCTTTATTTCTTTAGCTTTACAAGTCTAAAAGGTCACAACCTTTGTGGTCTTAAATTTCCTTATCAATAAAAAGGGAATAATAATGGTACTATACTAATAGGGCTGTTGGAGGAATAAATGAGATTGTTCATAAATCCCTGGCACAAAGTAAATGCTCAATGAAAATGAGTTACTATTGTTAGTAGTAGTAGTAGGATCGAGGTTTCATTTAGACTCCCATTAATTCTATGTTGTTTTCTTACCTTTATCTTATCGAATTCATAATGAACTCAGCTTTCATAGATAAAAACATCACTTTTCCACTTGTTCCAGCTATCAAATATTTGTACATGATAAAGACTTTTATGTGAAGCCTGAAAATAAGCTACCATATTTATAGAAACATAAGAACAGTGAGGTGTGTGAGCATATGCTACCCTTAATATTTAAAAGACACTATTCCTTAGAAAAGATTGTTTTTGATATGTTAAAAAAATTAAAAGCTATCAAAATAGTGGAGTAATAGCTGCCCTGGGGAATCAAAGTAAAAAACAGAAAGTCTCAAATTTCCCCAGTTTAAAAAAAAAGGTTTTTTTCTTAATGTGAATTGCTTGACAGCCTTACTTAGATTTCTAGTTTTGCAACATTTTGAGTTTTTTTTTTCCAACATTAGAATCTTTTCACAGCTACCTCAAAGGCCTCTAATTTTAGTAGTGTAAATTTACAGAACAACTGCTGCCTTTTGATAAAGTTTAAAAAACTTTCAGTAAAAATTCACTCTATTAGCTGTGCACTGATATATGGTTTCCTTTTAATAAGTTGTAGTAGTTATGAATACAAGTATCATTATCATGAAATGCTCAAAGGCTTTTAAACTATATCAAATGTTGTCTTATTTGGTGATTATTCCTTCACATATAAATCAAATCCCATAAGAGCTTGATTAGCTGAATTCCGCTTAGTGACTTGAAAAAAAAAAAGGTAAGCAACTTACATTGTGATCAATTGTAGACAGTTTTTTTGTTTTTTTGTTTTTTTGTTTTTTTGTTTTGGTCATAGTCTTTTTAGAAAATATGAGCTTTGTTATGTTGTAAAAACAAAATTCTGAACCCAGAAAATCTAGGAACAAAACATAATTGAATGGTAAACAGTATAACAATGGTAGCTCTCCCTGGGTTCTGCATAGTTAATAATATTATACTTTCCAAGATTCATTTGTTGATGTAGCCCTAGCTCTTTTCTTGTTAGGTGGTGGTGTCGATGGGCTCAGTCAGGAATAGACTGAACCTGAAGAACCATTCAAGCATGCTCTTACCTGAACTAGATGAATTTTGGGTCACTGGCCTTCTGAAAATCTAATCTTGTGACAATCAATATCTTACTGAACATTGTATTGGCAGAATTATGTCTTGGATTCACTTATGTTTAAAAATTTCTACTTCATAAAACACCTAAATGATTTTTTTATATTTAAAAACAAACATGCTAAAAACTAGATTTCTTTTAGACAAGTAAAATAATCGCATAGCTAAAAAATATATTTCAAGTGAGATTTGCATACATATATACTTATAATATATAGTTTAACATATGTAATATATGTTTAACATATACTCTAAACATTACTGAATGCATATTGAATACGTGTATTTGCCTTCAGTCAGGTTTCTTGGAAAAAGGACTGTAAGACAGAGATATCTGTGCGGGAAGTATACAGGCATATCTCAGAAACATAGCATGGTCGGTTCCAGTACACCACAATATAGTGAATATCACAATAAAGCGAGTCATGACAACCTTCTTTTGGGTTTTCCAGGATGTATAAAAGTTATGTTTACACTATATTGTAGTCTATTATGTGTGCAATAGCATTAATTCTAAAAAAAAATGTACAGAACTTAATTAAAAAGTACTTTATTACTAAAAAATGCTAACCATCATCTGAGCGTTCAGTGAGTCATTTCTTTTGCTGGCAGAGGGTGTTACACCAATGTTGATGGCTGCTGACTAATCAAGGTGGTGGTTGCTGCAGGTTGGGGTGACTGTGGTAATTTCTTAAAGTAAGACAATGAAGTTTGCCTCATTGATTGACTGTTCTTTTCATGAATGAAATTTCTCTCTATCATGCAATGCTGCTTGGTAGCATTTTACCCACCGTAGAACTTCTTTCAAAATTGGAACCAATGCTCTCAAACCCTGCCACCGCTTTATCAACTGATTTTATATAATATTCTAAATCCTTTGTTGTCATTTCAACCCAATGACAACATCACAGCATCTTCGTCAGGAGTAGATTTTATGAAAACAACATGAATCTCATTGTACATGGACATCAAAGCTCCTGGATGACCAGGTACATTTTCAATGAACAGTAATATTTTGAAAGCAATCTTTTTTTCTGAGCAGTAAGTTTCAACAGTAGGTTTAAAATATTCAGTAAATCATATTGTAAACAGATGTGCTGTCATCCAGTCTTCGTTGTCCCATTTATAGAGCACAGTCAGAGTAGATTTAGCATAATTCTTAAAGGCCCTAGGATTTTTGAAATGTCAGATAAGCATTGTCTCCAGCTTAAAGTCACCAGCTGCATTAGCCCCTAAGAAGATAGTCAGACTGTTCTTTGAAGCTTTAAAGACAGGCTTTGACTTTATTTCTTTAGTTATGGAAGTCCCATACGGCATCTGTTTTGTCTACATTTAAAATCTCTTGTTTAGTGAAGCCACCTTCATTATCTTCGCTAGATTTTCTGGATAACTTGCTGCAGCTTCTAATCAGCACTTGCTTCCCCTTGCACTTTCATGTTATGAAGATGATTTCTTTCTTTAAACATCATGAATGAACTTCTGCTCTCTTCAAATTTTTCTTGTACTGCTTCCTCACCCTCTCAGCCCTCATAGAATTGAAGAGAGTTAGGGCCTTGCTCCGGATTAGGCTTTGGCCTAAGAGAATGTTGCAGCTTCTATCTAGACCACTAAAACTTTCCCCATATCAGCAATAAGGTTGTTTTGCTTTCTTATCTTTCTTATGTTCACTGGAGTAGCACTTTTAATTTCCTTTAAGAACTTTTCCTTTGCATTTACAACTTGGCTAACTGTTGCAAGATGCCTAGCTTTCAGCCTATTTCCAGTTTTGTCATGCCTTCCTCAATAAATGTAATAATTTCTAACTTTTAATTGAAAACGAGAGACATGCAACTCTTCCTTTCACATGAACACTTAGAGGACATTTTAGGGTTATTAATTGGCCTTTATTTTAATATTTCTGTATCTCAGGGAATAGGGAGGCCCAAAAAGAAGGAGAGATACAGCGGAATGGCAGTTCAGTGGAGCAGTCAGAACACACATTTATCAGTTAAGTTTGCTGTCTTATATGGGCCTTGTTCATGGCACCTCAAAAACAATTACAATAAAATGAAGCACAATAAAACAAGGCATTAATTAAAAAGTACCTTCTAGAGCAACATGTGTTGGGTAATGAAGAAATAGGTTTGTTCAGGAGAATTGAACTACAGCGTGATTACAACAAAGGTCTCAGTAGCTCTAGAGAAGTTTTGGAGCTGTGATGTTCCCTCAAAGCTGTCTTGCACTAAGGCAATGGAGCTAAGCCTTTATAACCCATTCCCACCCCATCGACCAGTCATAGTCTGTGTGCTGCTCCACCAGAGTGCACAACTTTGAGAGTGGCAGCTCTTTGGCTTAGGGCAATTTCTAGAGGATTTAGCCGACAGCCAATCCCTGCTAAAACTCTCAGCAGCTGGAGGAATGAATCCTTCAGACCCGAGGAAGGGATCTGGGTGGTGCACTATTACATCCACTCAGATTCACCTGCTTGGCATGGTAATTCACTCTATCTGGGAAAAGCTACTAGATGATTCTAGTTAATCACTTTCCTGGGGACACTTTAAAAAAGGAACTATGGTAGGATGATATTCATCATCTTTTTCTACTATTATCATTCTAGACTGCTCTCATCCTGAGTTAGTACACCTTTTGGTAAAGTAGCTCACTCAGTGAGGTTACCAGACCTTAATTTTGAGCCCCTGGTTACCATGCCCTTCTCAAGCCATTATTAATGCACTTATCCATTCAACACCATAATTAGACAACAGAATACTAAGAAATGATTCAGTGGACCAACTGTGTATCAAACATATTCTTTACTGCCTTGCTGTGCAAAACAAACCTACCTCCAGCTGATCATATGAGCCAGTCACTCCTGCCAGGATTGTGACTCCTTTTATCTACTTCTTCCTGACACAGAAAGCCTAAAGTAATTGAGTAGTGGCCATGACTTAAAGATTAATGAGACTTTGCTGCGTCACTTAATGAAAGCTTTTTCTTTTTATGAGAACTAAGGCTTCTAAACTGGCAAAGCCCAGAGTTGCGGGAAGGGAAACAGATTTCCTAAGTGGGTCATTGAATGTGATGGTAGTTAAGTGGGGTCACTCCTTGATTCTTGAACCTACATATTCTATAGGAGAGAAAAAAAAAACCATGTGATAATGGTCACTGATTTAAGATGTATATTGCATCTTGGAGAATAGCACCCCAACTTTACCAGATATTATCTATATAAGGCTCAGCTGCCCCTGTCCTAAGGGCATTCTATCACTCTACTAAATTGGCATATTTAATTAGGTTGTGTAGAAAATGATATGACCAGAGAGTCCTATGGCAATGTTCCCACTGCTACATTTTTACTACTGTAAAATGTGCTCTCATCCCATGAGTGGTTAGATAGGATCTTGTGTTAAGAATAAAACATTCTAAAAGCCTTTGGATAGAGCTGCTACTGGCTGAGGTAAGCAGAAACATCCAAACCAAGAATACGTGTCAAATTCAGTCAAAACCGTACAGTCACTTTCAGGGTAAAAATGTCTAATGTAATCAACTTACCACCAAGGTACTGGTTGGTATTCTTGAAGGACAGTACTTTATCAAGAGCTAAGTGTTGGTCTCTGTTGTTGCCAGGTGAAATATTCAGTAGTGGCAATGAATAAATCAATCTTCATAATCCACGTTTTAAGCTCATGTATAGCCTCCATTCCTACAATTATGACTATTTTTTTCATGAGCCTGTTGTGCCAGCTAAGGTTGGTCAATGACAAAAGCTAGTTGATATCAACTGTCTATATTACTCTGTCTACTTCACTCTTTTGTAATTCTTCAGCCATGGATACTTTTTGATGCTCACTAATATGTAATATAAGTATTATCATACTTCATGCCATAGGTCCATCAAAATATTTGAACAGATTTGCTCTTTCTACACAAAGTGGTTGACCAGGTACACTGCATAATTAAACTTCTGCCTACTAGGGAGATTTTCCCTTATTCTTTTTTATCAGAGATATCTTAGAGTGATGTTATTATGAAACGGCAGTCCAAGTTTTGACTTGTGTAACTATACTGAGCTGACCCATCATGAATGAAGCTTAGCCTTTTTTCTCCACTATCAGCTCATAAGTGACCATCTATGTGGCCAGATATAAACTGAGAAAGAAGCACTGGTAAAATACTGATACATGTCATGGGAGTCTGGGCACCTGCTTGTACCGCTTACTTTGGCCCTTTGGCTCTGGCCATGCCTCATCCTGTTGTACCATTTCCATCTAATGATGATCTACTGATGAGTCTGCCCTCTTTTATAACTGGTTTTTGGTAGACATGACAAAATGTACTTCCTGATTAGCAGTTCAGGCCACATCATCATAGGTGTTACACATTTAGGCACTCCATTTTTACCAATGCCCAGCAGCATGCTAGGAACTATTTTATGAAAAGTGTATAATTCTTAATTGAAGAAGTCACAGCCTTACTCATAATTTAAAAATTTACTTTTCGAGTCACATATAGGAGTCTCCTATAGGAACACAGCATGTTTTCCAGCACTGATATACTTGATATCATAGATTCTTAAGTACCAGGGCAACTTACATCACAGTGTGGGCCTGCTACAGAACCCTTTCCTACCTTGAGATCTAGTTAAAGCTGATAGTCTTTCAGATCACTTGATAAATGGATAGGAATGGTATTTCCAAGTGTGGAATATGATCTAGAACCCAGAGACCTAGCAGACATTGGGTTTCCTTCTGAAGGATAGAAATTGTGCGATGCAATAATTTGTGCTTTACTTTGGAAGGGATGTCCTGGCAAGCTCTAGACCATAGGATCTCTACAAATTTACAAATATTGTGGGTCCTTGAATCTTCACAGGCTTATCCCAATCCTCTGGATTAGGTGCTCTTACCAGGATATCCAAATGTACTTGCCACTTCTTGTTTATCTCAACGGATGAACATGATTTCATTGATAAAGTGAACCAATACTATATTTAGTAGAATGTTCAGATGAACCACATCCCTTTGGACAATGTTATGAAAATAAGTGTGAGAGTTAATTTAGCTTTAGGGGAAGACTAAAAATGTATACTCTTGTCTGTCTAAAATGAATGCAAAGATTTCTGATCTTTTATCCTAACAGAGATGGAAAAGAGCACATTGACTAAATCACTGAACACATACCATATATGAAGTCACGTTAATCTGCTCTAGTAAAAATACCTGACCTGGTATAAGCTGCAATCAGGACACTACTTGGATGAGTTTATGATAATCCACTATCTTTCTCCGGTATCTCTCACT
>NW_006442512.1:8120358-8170368 GCF_000325575.1 Pteropus alecto | reverse complement strand
GAGACAATATTGTCAATAAATGAAATATATGGGCCACCCCTAGCACATATTTTAGAATTTTAAGGGTGACATTAATATTGATTCTTCTCCTTGGGATGTATTATGTTTAATATGACTCAGCTAAAAGAGAGAATGTTTCAGAGGCTTTAACTTGGCCTTCTGACTAGGATAGCTATCACCTCAAGGACAAAGCATCAATATGGGGGTTCTGACAATCAGTAAGTATGTCCATTCCAATTACACTTATTGGAGACTAGGTAAATGGCAACAATATCAATCTCTGGACTGGTAGATACAATGCGACCCACCTGTGGATCACAGTTCCACTTAATATATAGCACCTGTATGCCCAAATCTAACAGTATAAGGGCATACTGATTCCACAGAATCTTAGGTATCAGAAGGTCAACTTGGATCATGTGTATAACAGTTCTCAAAATGTTTCAGAACTCCACTTTCCCTAGCATGTGTTTATTCAAGTAAATGTATATAGGTTCTCTGGAGAAAAAATTGGGAGAATCATTACCATTTATATTTGCTATCGGTTGCAGGGTTCTTTCTGGTGACTCAGTTTCCCCTTCAGTCAAAGAGTTCAAAGTCTAAAAATTACCTCGGGTTCATAAATTGGGCATTATAAATTTTTTATGATCTGACTATATTCAGCCTCCCAATCATTCATCTGATTTCTTTAATTGTGTAGATTGGCTAATATCCTTGTTGACTACCCACTTACTTTGCCCCAAGAAATGCTATGTTCTATGAACTATCTCCACAGCTTTCCATGAGTCTAGAGCCCAGATAGATTTGCAATAGCTGCCCATTAAGATAACTGCACCCACCTCGCTTATGACAACTAAACACTGCCACCTAGCTTCTATTATTTTGAGATCCTGGCATACCCATTTGCTATCAGGGAGCCCAATTCTGTAATAGCTTCTCTTGCCATCAACATTTGCCTACTGAGAGAAGTTATCTCTTAGGTTCTCAATGACACTTGTATCTCAGTCATAAACACATTCTTTAGGGGTGCTTTTGGTGTTTCCTCCAAGCCTTTACACAGAATATAATGAGCTGATGATTTTCCTGTACTCTAGATGTTATATTCACTTTAGAATACACACATATCTAAGTCTTTCAATCCTTTTTTGTACTATCTGCACAACAGTTTTGGTATTTATACTTTTTAATGGAATCACCGCTTTTCCCAAACTTCTGAGAGCTATCCTAGTAGCAGGAACTATTTCCCTCTATTCTTGTCAGCATCCTGAATCTTATATCATGAGACAATGCCCCCACATAAATAAACACTTATTCTTCATCCCTATTTGATCTTACTCTCCATATCCAATATTATTCAATCTTATCCTTCATCCCACTTGATCCAGAAGCCTCAGAATCCAATTCCATACATGTTCTCCTGACTTCTGACAATAAATACTGGCTAGAGTCTGCAGCTTACTTGAAACATAGTCCATTTTTTTTTTTCCCTTAGAGACACAGCATTTCCATGACCAAATAATGTCATCCATTGATCCATATATACTGATTTGGAGGCCAGGAATGGAAGTGAGGATATGTATTAACATAGAAGGAAGAAGTTTCTGTATCATCTTTAAGTATATAAAAATGATAGCCTTTAATTAAAAGAAATGGGCCACTTTTTTAAGCCCAGAAAATTTAGGAAGACTCAGGGTTTCATGATTTCAGAGACTATAAACCCAGATGTACCTCTCCCCCAAGTCATAGTTCCACTTGCTCCCAACCAGGATTCAGTGGCTGGTTTGAGGAGTCAAGCTTCTCTGAAGCTCTGCTATACTGTTTAACAAGTCCTAAGCCATATTATCAGTTGTTATGAGCTCTGGTTAAAGAAGGTAAATGTCTCTTTATATTTGCTAAAGAGGCCTTCTTATTCTCACACCATTACTTTCAACTCATGATTAATCACCTTCAGCCCTTCATTCTTTTTCTCTACTGTATGAATAGAACCTAGCAGAAATGGATTCTGTTGTCCTTATAATTACTACTTTCCCTTAAATTCCTCAAAAGCCTAAGATTGAATTCATAGTTCATTACTTTCCATTGGTACATATTTTGGTTCACCATCAGTGAATGAGTGAATGTTGTAACAATATCACCACTATGACGTTCAAGAGGTATCAGTGGTGACCTATCACCTGCAATGGGATCTCATAGCCTGCCAGGTAGTGGGTTGATGTGTCATCAATCTCTAACGTTCTATTTTACAGTCTACTTCCTCAGCCCATCTAGAGTGATTTCTTGAAAATATGATTCTTTGATGAAGATATGCATGTAGGAAATTTATTGTGGAGTGCCCTCAGGATAAATTCTTGTGGTGGTGTGCAAAAAAAAAAAAAAAGTAGGACCAGTCAGTGGGAGAAGTTAAATTGTGATACATCACTGTAAGTCTCCAGATGATCCTGAAGGAGCTCTGGAGTTGAAACGGTCTTTCAGAGTTGTCCAGCAGAGCTGCTCTGCTAAAAAACCAGATTGGTCAGTGAATTAGGGCTTCCCTGACGAGGAGGCTTAACCTTGGGTTAGGTGGCTCTTTCCAACTGAGGACAATTTCATGAGAGAAATTTGTCGAGAGTCAATATCTTCTAATACTCCTAGGGTTTAGACAAAGTACCTACTAAATCAGCAGTTCCCAAACTTTTTGGCACCTGGGACCAGTGATCCTATGAGAATCTAATGCCTGATAATCTGAGGTGGAGCTGAGGCAGTAATGCTAGAGCTGGGGAGCGGATGCAAATACAGATGGAGCTTTCCTCTCTTGCCTGCTGCTTACCTTGTGCTGTGCAGCCCGATCCCTATCAGGCCACGGTCTGCGGTCTGGGGGCAGGGGATAGTTTTATCCAAGGATCTGGAAGTTACTATTTCTAATTTTTGCAGTCTTTATATATAATTCAGGGACCATAAAATCTCTCTATTCAATGGTAAATTTTTATACTAAATGGTTTCGATAATATTACAAAGCCCACTGAACTAATTTCTGTTATTGTTGATATTTTATCTGCATTTATTTTTCTCTTTAAAATATATATTTTTTAATTTTATAAGCTAAGTGTGTAAAATTCAAATACCTAGAGATGATAGTCATCGACAAATGAAAAATGTTCTTTTAAGTAAAAAACATTATTTTTATTATTTAACAGCAGTCAAAATTTTCTACATTTTTAAATATTTTAATAACATTTTTCTATATTTTAATAACATAACTAATATTTTAATAACATTTTTCTATATTTTAATAACATAACTAATATGGTTTTCTATAAAATATACTCCTCTGTGCATAATACTCATATTTTAGTCATGTTTATATCCCTAGAACCCAACATAATGGACATAAGTTCTCAATGATCTAATGAATTAATGTACAAAATAACTAATTTGTAACCATGTGATCAATGTGAATTTTCAGCAAGGTTACCCATGCATGCCATAATGATTATCTAAGAAAAATCACTCCCTGCCCCCTAAATGCAATAGCTATCTCTTTGTAACTAAAATAATTGTCTGGTAACTTTTTTTTGTCTGATTAAATATGCCAGGAACTGATAAATTAGCTTTTTAAGAGAATAAAAAATAAATAATGATATAAGTGACCTTTCTCATACATTAGATAGACCCATTTGAGATAAGGTTCACTATATCATGGAAGCATTTGTTTAGTCTATTCTCCACTTAAACTGAGGTACTTTAGTGACATAAAAGAGTTAACTATCACCCAGCATGCACTGGCAAAATAAATCTATGTGCTTATAGTTAATCAGTTATTAACAGCAACTAAAATCATGGGGAGTAGTTACAAATTAAAGAATCAATTAATCTCAAAAATAATCATAGCAGAAGCATGTTTCCACAGGGGTTTATTCCAGCATTTGGTCCAATTTTTCTGTCTTTAATCTTTGAATTAAATCAAATGAATCTGAAAACCCAGATGGCAAAGACACACTAAATACGGTACTAGATTCCATCTTTCCCTCTGGGAAATTCCAGAAATCTAAAATTTCCTATGCAAAAAAAAATAAAAAATAAAAAATAAAAATGTATTAAGGAAAATAACAACTCAATACACTGGAGGCACTAAAGCTAGTCAAGTTTATATGTTATTTTTTCACTTTATGGGTAAAAATGTTACTATTATAACTATCAGATGAATGCACATAATAATAGATAACATGAACTAACCCAAATAAAATTAAGTTGTATTGAACTTATACAAAAGAAAAACTAATTAAGTCAGAGTTAGACATATCTAACTGGGCACTTCAATGTAAACAAAGCATTGATGCCAGTGATTTGTAGCACTTTCTGCTGATACCAATACAGAAGCAGAGTTTTCTTAAATCAATGAGAAATTTTGTGCAAGTATCAATGACAGGAAATGTTTTGTATCTTTTCCTAAAGCGTAGTGATTTTTGAGCAATGACTAATTTTACCTGATAATCCATAAAAGAAAGCAGACAAAATTAGTAGTTATAGCCAAATTCTCAAAATAGGACACTTATAAGAGTGAAGCTATAAAATTTAGATTCATTCTTGTTTGAAATTTCATTCTTATTCATATATTCACACAAATTAGAATGCATTGCATCTTCTACAATTTTTAAAAGATATAGGTATTCACATGTTTTATAGCTCTCCAGCCAATATTATCTTGATGATTCTGCACGTCATTCTGAGAAAACAGTTTTTGAACTTTCAGGTGGCCTAGAAAAACTATCTCAGGATTTTCTCCTTACCTCCTCTTCATCAATTTTCTATGAAACTCCTGAAAAATGAAGATAACTTGGGACCTGCATTTTTAAAATTTCTTTAGATATATAGACATATACACACATGCACACACACATGGTAATTTATGTGTATACAGTATGCACATTATTTTACATTATATATAACATCATTATATAATAAATATGCATTATATGTGTAAATATTATAATGTGTATATATATATATGTATGTATAATTGCATATGTTATACAATACGTATGTATTTTATAAACTTCAGTCTTTTTCTTCTTAATACTTACCTCCCATTCCACTCCCATTTTTCATAGTTGTACCTCCCCACGTAATCCATGCTAACATCCTGGACTTCTATGTTTTTCTTCAGGCTCATATATTCATGTTTATGAAGATATACATACAATTTTTTCTTTGTTTATTTTTCTATAAAAATTAATCACTTTTTTTTGCTTTTCTCATGCAAACAACTCATGAAATACCTCCAAGGTAGAACTCTAATCCTTTATTTATTTATTTTTAATAGTTGTACCATATCCTTGGTCATCAATGTATATATAATTTGTTCAGCTATTCCCCTTTTATGGGCCTTGACTTTATTTTCAGTGTTTTGCCTCTGGGAATAATGCCACAATAATGGTCTCTGAACATGTACTTTCAAACTGGTGGCTTCATTTTGATGGGGGAAATTCTTGTAAATGGGAAGCTGGGTTGTAAGTAGTTGTAATTGATTTTGCTTGGTTTCTTTCCAAAAGAAATATATGTTTCACCACACGCATATTATTATTGCTTTTACTTATCTCATGCATAATAGACATTTTTGCTCTTCTAAATTATTGTGCACTCTGTTTGCATAAGGTTGTAGCTCACTGTCACTTTAGGTTGCACTTGCACAACTATTAAATTTAGGAATCTTTTTGTTTGCTAATGGCCACCTTGACTTTTGCTTACTTGAACTGCCAACTTACATCATTTGTCTATTTTTCTTGTTAGTTGCCTTTTCCTTTAAAAACTTTAAAATTTCTTCGTATATTGTAGATTATAACCTTTCGATAATTATTTTTCTATTAATTTGCTTAACATATTTTTCTTAGACAAAACAAATTTTATGTAATAAAATATGATTACCGTTTCGCGTGTCGCTTTGATTGTATGGTGAAGTAGGCCTAGTTTTCTCCTAGATTACATATAAAGTCTTTACTCCATGAAGAACTAAATTTTGAATATCATGTAATTTAGATGTCTAATTTTATTTTCTTTCCGATATATATTAACAGCAGCACCATTTGATATTACGTATCACAATGAATTAAATACCAATTTATCACATATTAAATTCTCACATATATTGAGATCTATTTCTGGTTTACCTTTTCTGTTGTATGATTTTGTCTATTCTTGTGCAAAATTATATCATTATGATGTAGTATGATTATATCATTATGATATAGTAGTTTTTTCTGAATTCTATTAAGACAACTTCACTCTGTCCCAGGTTCTCACTGCCATTTTACTCATACTTTCTAGGTCATTCTCAGGCTTCTGTCTTTCAGTTAATTTCTAAATTATTTTCTTACACTCAAATTAAAAAATTATAATAAAAATAAAACTCTAGGAATTGGAATTTTATTAGATTCATTTATTAATATGGTATGTTTCACGTTAGATGTATTTATTGGAAAACATGATATGTCTTTTCATTGAGAATGGATATTACATTTTTATATTTAAATTCATACTTTCTCCTTTTGGATTTTTTGTCATTTCTAATACTTTTCCTAAATATGTCATGGTAGTTTTTAAAATTGAGTGAAATATTTTTATTGCCATGTTTATTACTAACATGGAGCTATTAATTTCTGTTTACTTAACTCATATCTAATTACTTTCATATTCTTCCAAACATTCTAGAACATTTTTTCTAGATTATTATGGTATATATATAAATATTTTAAAACATAATTATATATTTATTATATATTATATATGTTATAATATTGACATTATAAATATACATTTGTGTTTTAAAATATTTTCTATTTTATAATTTTATCAGCACAATTTCATTGTTTTTAAAGTTTACATCAATAATTTTATGTATGTATGTATGTATGTATTTATTTATTTATTTTATTATGGTGACATTGGTCAATGAAATCCAGTAAATTTCAGGTGTATAATTTAACAGTAAGGAATATATATATTACATTGTGTGTTCACCTCTCATAGTTAGATTTCTTTCTGTCACCATATTTGACCCCTTTAACATCAATAATTTTATTTTTTTTCTTAGAACATTTGCTGGAAATCCAAGACTACATTAAAAAAAATAGTGAAAACAAGCATTCATATCTGGAAACTAATTTAATTAAAATTATTTGTTTTCTCTTTTTGTCATTTAAGTTTTTTTTTAAATTGAATAGTCTTGATTTAAATAGTTTCTTTTCTACTTCTAATTTGTTCAGAGATCTGTCTTAAAATTAATAATGATGGCAAATTTTCATTAAATGCTTTTAAAACATCTATTGATAGTGTGTTTACACATTTTCAGAAAGTGAGACAACTTTGTATTCCTTGAATAAACCTCTTTTGGTAATTATTGTAGTTTTAGTCTATTGGTTAATTAATTTGCTAAATGTTATTTAAAACTTTTACATTCACTGCCATAAAAATTCATCTATAATTCTTTCTTTTGTTTATAATTATTATATCTAGAATGAATATCAAATTTAATTTTATAATTGTAAGAAAATATCTCCACTTAATAAATACAGCTTTGTGTTCTAAGTATGTACTTCAATAAGTTATATTACTTATACTAACATAATCATTATTCCTAATATAAATCTAATGTCTATGGAAAACAAAATATAACACATGGAATTATATATCATTTCTTTTCTCCATTATTTAGCTACTATGAGAAATGAGTCTGAAAATATGCATTTCAATAATGAACTTAATTTCTAATTATAATTTAGCGAATTATATTGTGAAAAAAAGTTCACGAAAGTATTTTCCATAAGGCCATATGCATTGCATAAATTAACAACAAAATCAATATAGATATATATATTTTTTAGCAATATCAACAAAAAAGTGTCTCAATTCACCAAACTAATATAAAGGGTACAGGTGTATCTAAGTTGAAACTGTGTATCTTTTTTGTAAAAAAATATTTGCAAGTAATAATAAGTATCAATGGAATATTATAAATATTACCTTAAACATTTTTTGTTCCTTAACAGCCATCTATCAAGCATAACAGTAAAACATGGAAAAATGCAAGAAAGAATCTTAAAAATAACACCCACAATCTAGATTAAAATTTTAGTAAATTGGGTCTGTTTTCTTCCAGTCCAAAAATCAGATTGCATATGATTTAAAATGTGTTTCTTGCTTATATCAGGAACATTGTCTTATGACATCATACATTCTTCATAAACTTCATATATTCTTCATATATTCTTCACTGTATCCCTCAATTTCTCATTCATTCATTGAAGTGCAATCTAATCAGCATCTAATATATTCCAGGCACTACTCTAGGTACTGAGTTTTCAACAGGAAAAAAAAGGAATGGGGTGCGGGGTGTGGAGGGAGAGAGAGGAAGAGAGAAGAAAAAGAAAAAGAGATAAAGAAAAAAAAGAAAAGAAGAAAGAAAGGGGAAAAAAAAAGGAAGAAGGAGGAAGAGGGAAGAAAAGACCAGCATTAACTTTACCCTTGTGAAGCTTATATTCTAGTGAAATAAACACTAAATAATTAGTTACTTAAATATTTAATTTATTATACACCACTTAATTATAATATAGTAAGTTCTAGGAGGAAGGTATAAGGGGCTATGAGAATATGTAAAAAGGGAACACATGCCCGTCTGTAGCATCAGGGACAATATTCCTGAGGAAGTGGTGCATACAGATAGATTTGGTTAGGGCTGGCTGAAGAGAATCTCAGGCAAAGAGTGGAGTATTCTGAGCCCTTGAAATGAACATAAGCCTTGTGAATTCCAGGAACTGAAACAAAAGCAGCATGGCTGAAGCACAGGCAGGGAAAAAAAGAAATCTGGGGTGAAATTCAGGAGGTAGACGAGGCTCAGTGGAAACAGGGTCTTGCAGTATAGTAGGCAGTGAGAAGTCTTTGAAGGGTTTTAAATAGGGTGCTATGTAAACAAATTTAACTTTAATAAAAGTTGCTCCAGCTGCGATGCCCACAATACATTGAAAAGAAGCAATAGTGAATATGAGGAGACCAGTTAAATGACTCTTATGGGTGTCTGGGTGACTTGAATGGTGCCAATAGAAATGGAGGGAAGTAATTTTGTTTAAATGGCTGTATAATAACCCATAATACTATTGTAGATACAATGAAATTGTCAAATAAAAAAATAAAAAGTTTACAAGAGAAATTATATTGAGTTCATTATGTACAAATAATATTTTGGAAGTGATGTCATAAATAAATCATCAAATAAATAGACAGTTTGTTGTTTTAACTCTGAAACCTAATAAAATTTTATTTTATAGTGGACAATATGCAAACAGAGGCTCTATAAATGACAAGTATGCAATTCTCCCAGCCATGAGCGCTGAGATCAGGCTAACTAAAAAGAAGAGGAAACAATTTTGAGGAGTCAAAGATGGCCTCAGCATTGAACATCTTATATTATGGTTCTCTGATTTCGGATTTGTAAAGGTTTGAAACAAATATGTGTGGCTAGCTCCCATCAAGTATGGGGGCTAATCTTTGAACTCCACTCTATATTTTGGATATTTCCTAGTTTCCAACAAAAAAGATGAAAATGGTAGATTCTTTCTCAGCCTCTTTTGTAGCCAGAGTATGGGCACATGACACAGATTCATCCAATTGGATGCATCCACCATAAACTTTGAATCGGGATCTATTGACGCAAATAAGTAGGGACCAAGAAGTATCCATTCTAGTGGCATGTAGTGGTGGTAGCAGCAACAATATTGAGTTTCCTGGAACAAAAGAGAAATTGTGCTAGTGACAGCATCCTGTGTTTAATATGAGCAACAGCAGGGCTCACTGGGAAATTCAGTGTGTCATGGCTACAGAAGTGGCAGCACTGACTTCAGTGGTTTGTGGAGGAATTGGGGGCGTGTCCCTCTATATTGTTTAGCTTCTTTGGTCCCTGTTTTCTAAATTTCATTTCATGTCCTCAATGCAGGTCTATAAAAAATCAATTTTATTTATTTAGTTAGTTAATTAGTTAGTTATTAGTTAGTTAGTTAGATTAAATCAGCCAGAGTTGAAGTCTCCTGCTTTAGGTAATGGTTTATTGAATTAGCACTCTTTAATAGAGGTAGTTATAAATCAACTGTATTCTGTTTCCCACTGTTCCCTAAAGCCTATGTGATATGCTATATCTTTTCTTGCTATTTGATGAAATTTTGGGCACATTTCACAGCATTTTTAGTTCCCTGTAGTCAATCACAAGAACAGTTCTATTTCTGTAATTAAAAGGGCCAGTTCAATTAAAAAAAAAAGTGTGAACTCTCTAATTTAGAGTTTCTTCATACTTTCCAGTTGTGTACCAGTCCAGGCTTGATATCCTGAAAGTCTAAGGGAAACAGATGGAGAATGGTGGAGGTGGAGAAGGGTTTACTTAGACCCCTTTTCTCTCTTTGCTTACTTCATTCTTTGACTCCTCCCTTCTACTTCTCTAGCCAAATGGGCTAGCCACTTCAAAATTGTAAAGAAAATTGAAGGAGGAGAGGTAGGGAAAAATTAAGCCTCATCTTTTGTAAATAGAAACGTCTGCAGATCTTAGAGCCAAACTCTTGAAGTTCTCACTTGGCTGGAGGAAAGAAAGAAGCATCACCTTCTTATCCTTCTGTTGGATCGACAAAGCCCTCTTAACAAAAGTCTCCTTGTCTTCCATTCCCAGGTACCAATCTGAATTGCTAATGAAACTAAAGTTGGGGTTCTCCAATGCTGGCATAGATGATCTAGCAGCTCACTCTGCCACAGGTACTTGGTAGCTTCTAAACTGATCTCAGCCTTCTGGTCTCTGCCAAAATTAATATATCAAGAGGCAAAGTAGCATTCTGTTACTCTTGCAGCTATGAGCCCTGACACTTAGAGCTTGTTAGCCTTCCAATAAACCCTTGTTCTAAACCTAACCCCTTATTTATTGATAGACAGGATAAAAGCACACATTTTTGTCCTACTTGTTTCATATCTCAGAATAGCATTGGTGGTTAAACCTCAACATAGTTCCATTTTTGGAGGTCAATATACACCTTTTGCTCTAAGTTTTAATTTCTTCAGCTTTATAAGCAGGCTTGTTTACTATTTTAATCCTTAATTTATTCTTATAAACTTTTAAAAAGAGATTTAATAACGATGCACATGTACTTATTTCATCAGTCTAAAATATATATATTAATTACTTATTTTTTCTCTCTTCTCAAAGGAAATGTGAAATGTTTTCCTTCTTTTAACAACATTGGTTATCTCATCCACAACACAAGCATTGGCAGCTTCTAGTATTGGGCAGGACATCTTTAATAACACATTGTATAAAAATAAGTCTTTAGAATAGAATAAAGATACCTCAAAATGAGACACCACTGAAAGGAACCTACATCCCAGTCTAGACAACAAAGCCTGAAGGAACAAAACTTGCATATACATATATATACAAAAACAAACCAGCTTCAGCTCAATGAAAACCTCACCTGAGGCAAAGAGAATGTTTTATACACAATTCCTGTGCATGCCTAATGGCTTTGTACCTCCCAGTGATGACCAAATGGTCCTCGTTCTAATTATTAATTTAAAAACTAATCAACAGGGACAGACAAGACAATTTCTGTCAGCTAGAATATATCAGGCAATCTAGCCAAGTACCCAGCACACAGGATTCTGCTTTCAGCTGCCATTTCCTCATGGTCTGCAGTTAGCTCTCTAAAAATTAGGGGAGAAATTAGCGATATTCTCAAATGTAGAGTCTGACCAGTCACCACATGTGTGCTCCACTTCTGAGAATCACTTATTATTATTTCTGAAGTTGATATCTATTTAAAAAGTAACTGAATTAAACCGATTCCAATTAAAGTTGAATAAGAATCAATTTTACTGCTGGTTACAAGGAGAACCAGGTAATCACCAAGATATGTGCTCTGGTATTTACTAATACTGCAATTTAAGGCAAGTTGCTTAACCTCTCTCTGCACCTCTATCTTTTTATATAGGCTCTGCTGTGGGAAGCACCTCTGAGCCAGCAGATCATGAAAAGCAGAAAGGGCTTTCTGAGTAGTGAGGGAGAAGAGCCCTGGAGGTTCACCAAGAGGAGAAAATCAGTAGCAGTGAGCATTCTCACAAGAGACAAATTAGCAGAGCCAGAAGGAGCAGAAAGGAGGCAAGAGTGGAAGAACTGAGAGATTTCCATGCTAGGCACTGCTATGATTAAGTTATTCCTCTTTGGGACATTAGATCAGAGGGGCTAAAACACTTTCTAGCCATACATGTAAGCATCTCAGGGAGTTATTGGAAATACTTGAGTGGTCAATTCTAGAAAAAGACTTAGATTTCCTACCTAACAAGTAATGATATATGTGAGATATTACTCTAAAAGCAATTGTTTTCATTTATATTCAAAATCCAATAAAAGCTGAGAATCTTGGTAGACCAGCTTTGAAATAGTGGGTGACTGCTGCCTCTGTAATGTCAGAAGTGAACAACTTAATTACATTTCCAGCACAACTGTGTCTATTTTTATTATATATTTCAATTAGACAAAATGTACATTTCCACTGTATTTAGCCATGTGCACTGTTTACAAATAAGTATCTCTACCATTTCTCCATTCTCAACTGAACATTCTCAATATCTTAGACATTTTATAAGACCTGTGCATCTGCAATTTGCCTGATACTATGGGATTGGGCCTACATCTCTTTAATTAACAACTGTCTTCCCTTTTCTACCATTTCAGTTTGCTTTTCGTTTTATGGAATTTTTAAGAAGTTGTGTGTGTGTGTGTTTGTTTGTTTGTTTTTAAGAAGCCTAATAGTAACTCTTTGCCTCTTAAACAAAAGAGATATAGTAGTCTCTATCAAAATATTGAGGATTTCAGCAAGAACATTATAAACATCACAGAAATGTGACCAACTTAAGGGTGACTTCACCATGTCAATTTCCTGTCTTATGCCATGCCCTTCTTTTACCTGCTGTGTAGTTGTCTATGAATTCCATTCAAATTTCCAAAACATACAAGAAAAGGAAGTGAGGGACTGGTGTTCTGCTATTGAGAATGATAAAAGAATCTAAGATTTGTGTCCATAAGGATTCAAATAATTGATTTGGGTCAGATTTATGTTTCTGCAGAACTAGAGGCTGTCAATCAAAATGACTGATGGCTACTTATTTATAAATTAGTCAAATGGGTTGGTATCATTCCATATTAGTTTATATATAATTCCTAGCAAGAAAACAATAATAAAATGAGCTACTGCAGGGAATCAGGCAACAGGAAAAAATCTGAAATTTAAAACTTTCATTTTCAACATTGAGTGACATCATCAGATACAGAAGGTAAAGCTTTTCTTAAGTTACCAAAGAATAGAGGTTTTTCTTTTTCATTTGTCTCATCTAAGGGGGGAAAAAAGCACACATTTTTTTTTTTCCTTTTTAAGGATACTCCACAGTATTACTTTGGACTAGAAATCAGGGCCATGATTCTAATTACAAACGCAAAGTGGACATGCTGTCTTAAATTT
Source organism: Pteropus alecto (assembly GCF_000325575.1). Classification (NCBI taxonomy): domain Eukaryota; kingdom Metazoa; phylum Chordata; class Mammalia; order Chiroptera; family Pteropodidae; genus Pteropus; species Pteropus alecto. Next base: position 8,156,851 of record NW_006442512.1, on the reverse strand, counting down.
TCAGAATGAGATTGTCAAGCCATGTATGCATTCATATGCATGTGGAATGTTCCGGATATGTGAAGGAAGTCTTGTAGTCCACCCATTACATTATGTTGGGATAAAATCCCATTATAAAGCTTAACTTATTAACTATAATTATATTTCCATTTATTTTTCAATAACTTTTCTATGCCATATAATTTGTCATCCTTTCCTTACCATAATTTGACTAAAATGCTACCAAATTAATACACAACTCTTTAGATTCTTTTGTTGAGTATTCCACTCAACTAGTATAAGCTACTCTTTTTCTTTTGCTTGGTTGATGTCTTTCTCCAAAACTCTATGTCTTTTTATTAGGTAATTGATGAAAAAAATATTAATTAAAATTATTACTAAAAAGGTTTTTAAAAATACCGTTATATTACATAGTTCAGAATATAATTCAACTAAGTTCTAGAAAAGGAGATATGTTTAATAAATGTGCATGCTAAATTTTTTATTGAAATATGGTTGACATACAATATTAAACCTGCTTGCTAAATTTTAAAGCCTGATATTAAGCTATCAACAAACTTTAATTTTAATGAACTGCCTCAAACTCAAATTAATTCACCTTAAATTATATTTATATGTTAAATTTAAGAAGCTGGAATTTCACAGCAAAATAACAAAATGCTAATAAAGCTAATGAAAGAAATTCTGCCTTCAAGCAAAATTCAATGAAAGTTGTATATACCTCAGAAGATTTTTCCTTTGACTGAGAACTCATTCACCTAAAGCATTTCAATCTGTTAAACCTCAGCAACATTTAGACCTGACTGATATTTACAGATGTAAGTAAAATAAAATGAGACTTAAACACAGGCATTCATTGTCTCATTAGTTATAAGATTAATTGATCTGATTTTGGTTCATTCGGAGGAATATCAAAGGAAAGTTAATTAATTAAGCAATTAATTTAAGGGATTAAGATATTAAAAATCCTCTTCAAATTGGGTGTAGTAGAGTGATAGGAAACAATTTAAAAGCTACTTTGCTTTATTTACATATTTCAAAATAAGCATGCTGAGCATATTAAAACTCAATTTGAGTTCACCAATATGATCATAATTAATATATGACAACTTTAATTTAACAACTATAGAAGAATACTGTCTTTGTTCTTAAAACACCACAGATATTTATATACTTAAAATCAGTGCATCTACAATTTTCAAAATTTTTCTGTTGCTTTCATTTGCCTATAAATACTAATAAAAATTCACATTTATTCATAACCAACAATTTTGCTAAAGATTTCCAAATATTATTAACATGAAAATAAACTGTTATTTAAATACATAAACAAAAAGTTTATTACTGAGATTTGAACCTTTGAATCTAATTAGGAATAAAGTAAACAATATTATTTTAAGAACTGACATGTTTAATATTTACTAATAAAACACAGTGAGTCTTCCTACTTGACAGTTATGATGAAATGACAATAATTATAATAGACAAGCTTTTCTATAGTTTATTAAATCAAAATATTTTTATAGTTTTTCTCAACTTATATAGATTCTATTTTGATTAAAGAATTTTAGAATGATTATATTTTATAAATTAATAATTATAAATCAAATATATTAAATTAAAAAGTTATCTAGAAATTGAAAAAAATAAAATAAATTATGCATATTGTTACAGAGCCGCCCGCCTTCATTTATGTTCCAGTCAGGCCAAGGTAATACAGTATATTATTAAAGAAATGTCAAATGGTAGATAAATATAATAATACTCCTATTATCCTGAGTTAATCTACTCTATATTATAACCACTGGAACAAATCTTAGCATTCATACATAAACACCAAGAGCTTCTGATCAAACAAAATTTTATCCCCTGTATTCATGGGGCTCAGTGGCTTTCTTTTGGCTTCTAATCTAACTCCATGCCTTTAGATAAAATAATAAGTTGCTTCTTGGTTTAATTGCAAATCCTCAGTTAACCAGAAGTAAATTGGAAAAGGAAAAATGACAGCAACAAAAATAAGAAATAGTATTTGAAAAGATTGACAGTGAGGAAAGAAATCATAAACCATAACAAATAATACTGAATTATTTGCTATCATTTGTGAGAACCTACTATGTGCCAGACATTGTATAAGCATTTGACATTTCATCTACTTTTTTTTGCTCTGAGGTAAACAGAATCATTGCCCTTTCACATATAAGAGACTATTTACTAATAGGTTCAGAGATGTTGAGTGACTTGACAAAGATGGCATAACGATGATTCAAGAACAAATCATTGAACTTCAATGCTCTTTCTATAAGAATTCAAAAACTGAACACTATAAATACTTTGTTTAGGGGGAAATAGCCCTATATACTTCATACTTCATTAGAACTTTGATGCATTATTATGAATTTGTACAACAGAGTTGGATACAGAGTTATCACATTAAGATGGCAAATGGATAAAACATTCTATAGTTTCCTATAGACTTGTTTCAAAATAAAATTTTGTGCTGTTGATGGAAGGTGAACAAAAGATTATGATATTTTGTCATGACCCTACAAATTTTTTACTTTATTGTTCATTAAGATTCTTTATGTATATCTAAATTGAAATATCAAAAGATGTGATGTCTGACATATTACATACCAGCTTAACATCTGTAGACTAATTTAAATCTACGTATGAAAATCTAGCCATATACTTCATAAGCCATTGGCTCATGACCCCTTTCATAGTTAAAGCAATTTTAAAAAAAATCATAACAGACAATTTCTTAGTTTTATAAAAACAGTAATTTTCATAATCTTGAAAGTCATTGTCTCTAAAGAGATTATGGAAAAATTACTAGAGATTTAAATATGAACTGTATAATAAAAAAAACTCCAAGTGCACAAAAATATTTTTTCTTTAGTAATACTAAGGCCCAAAGCATGTGTTATAAATCCTTTCAATTTCATACACTAGAAAAAATAAATGAAAATAATAAATGATATCAAATAACATCACATTGCTTTCATTGAAATAATTAAGGAAATCTTGGGTCTAACTGGAAGAAAAAGTAAGTAGTTATCTTATGTTCTTGGCAAAGGCAAAGATCAATTTACATGAAAAGTATTACTACTTTTACAGAATTCTATTCCAGTGTTCATTATGACAAATGATACAGAGCAAAATAGGTGATTTCTTATTGTACAAATGGGGGTAGTTTCTTCAGTGATAATATTTATTTCAGATAGATGCTTTAATTACTTCAGAATCTATTTTACTTCAGAAATTTTATACCTATTTATGATATATGTATATTTTTAAAACTTGCTATACTAATTTTCTATTTGTAAATTGTTTGTGAATAAAGGTTAATAGAAATGCTTAGCAGATTAACTACAAATACATGAAAAAAACCGGTTTCATCAAATCCAGTTATGCTGTCACAAAATGATTCCCCTTTGGAATGTAATCCAGAGATATATTGCTTAAGAAGCACACATTGAAAAAACAGGATGTTGTAGGCTCTGTAATCCAAAAACATAGTCCATGTATATCTTTATTTGGATTTAAAGAAACTTAATGACATTAAATAGTATTAAAGTCCTTTAAAAAACCACTATGACATTTTAAAGTAACTGGCACAATGGTGTCATTTTCTGGTTTAACATAGAAAATGTACATTTGGCAATCCATCGAATCCCCAGGCCTTCTTTAAAGTTATTATTTCCTTTCATAAATAAAGAACATTGAAATGCATCTATACTTGGTTGAGAAGCACCAGACTAACATCGACTATTTTTCACTGTTCATAGATATTTAAACCTGGGATTGTGCCAGTTTTGACTATATTGTCTTTTTTTTTTTTTTAACTTTGTGATCTTAGAGACATTATATATATATATAATGCATTGTTTAGTTAATTTACTTACTCTACAAAAGTATTTCATGTCTACCACTTGTAGACTATCTTGGAAGAGCTCACCATTCAGTGCAGCAGAAAAAAACAGAAAAATAAACATTGTCATGTGGCAGGCGCTATGGGAACTATTGGGGAAAGCTATATTACAGAAATGTGATTACAAAATCTATTCAGTTTTATACAGCAACCCAGGCAGAAAGAGCAACAAATTCTGTCTGAAGAGTCGATATATAGAAGGATGCTTGAACTGAGTTTAGAAAAGTGAACAGAGGCTAACCTGCTCTAGGCAGAAGGAACAACAAGCCCTTAGAGGTATAAGAGAACATGATACATTCGGGAAACTTCAAGGAGTTCAAAGTTGTTAAAGCAATACATAGAAGTATTATAAGCAATGAAGATCCACCAGGGGCTTTGGTAGATGATGAAAACAAGTCTGTATATTATGTTGACTTTCTTTATAAGCAATTTTAATTGAGAATCTGCTGTGCTTAGCCTTTTCCTAGGCCACAGAAAAACAACTGTGACCAAGATGTAGTGCCTGATCTCATGAAGAAGATGAATCTCAGACAAATAACTGTAAGCAAGTAAGTAATAATTACAAGTTTACAATATTACATGGGAGAGCCAAATCAACGAGTCATAAAGTTTTAATAGCTAATTTCAAACATCAATATTTTCTTTTATGGCTTCATTTTATGGTTTACCATCACTTGAAATTTTAATTGTTTTTCTTCTATTTACATCTTTACTAAATAATTCTTTACAGTAGTTTAATAATATTTGAGGGGAAATATATTTATTTTGTTTTCATAACATTTTCTTGTTTTTTTGTTAATTGTTTGTAATTCCAACTAAATTAATTGTATATTTGTGAAGAGCGGATATCTCCATACCATTCAGATACCTAAATCATGTTCATAATGCATATCTACATTAATTCAAGTCCTATCATTAAGAGTTTGAAGTTTTCTTTATAAAATCACGTGTTTTTAATTATATATTCTAATAGGCTATTGCTGATAAATAGCATTTTTACTTTAAAATCAATTAAAGCACAGCTCCATTCTATGGGTTCTATAAAAACACAAAGGCAGGTGGAGCATTTTAAATTAAGTTATCAAAATAAATTTACTTGTCAAATATTTTAAATCTATATTTCTCATCAAAATGTTCTCAGAGCAGTTTTATGCAAATGTAAGATAATAAACTGTTCTGTCTTTATTCTATCTTAATCAAAAGAGGAGATTTTTAAAAATAATTTAATTTGGATATTTTCTTAATTTGGCAATTTCTTCTTACTAACTATCTTAGGACTGAGAGATATTCTTTAATCAGTTATATTAACAAATTTCACAAATTGTAGTCTAATGAACTAGTCTTCTCTTTTTATTACATAATTGTCTTATTCTATTCTTCATTCCTTTAATTTATTAAACTTTGCTTTATACTTAATCATAAGTGTATTAGGAAAATCTTGACTTGTGATTTTTATAAACAGTACCTAACTACTTCTCATTTTAGATTTATAGATAATCCATTTTAGTTGAGACTCAATTTAAATTTTCTGTTTTTCATCTATGACCATCCTACCCTGAAACAAGCCTGATCCCATCTGATCTTAGAAGCTAAGCAGGGTCGGGCCTGGTTAGTACTCGAATGGGAGACCACCTAGGAAGACCAAGTGCTGTAGGCGTAAAAAATATATATATATATTTTAAATAAGGGATTGTAAGCTGACAAGGTCCTTGCAATCTGTGAGGTAAATCAAGGGTTTTCTTGCCTAAAAAAAAAAAAAAAAAAATTCTGTTTTTCAATTATTAATTTTCTTTCCTATTTAAAAAGTGAATGTCACTTTTTTTGTATTTTTTTCTCTTCCTTTTCTCACTTATTTTCTATTTTCATATTTTACTTGGTAAATCACATTATATTTCTGTCCATCATATATCATGATCTAGTGTGGGAGAAATAAAAATTAGGAGGACTAAGTGCCAGATCCACTTTTTCTATTAAAGTATATGTCAGGGTGGAGAGGTACTTCACATAATAATTTATTCTTCCATTTGTGACATTAGGATAGTTCTTATATCCTTAAACAGAGAATTCTAAAGGGTAGTTTATTTTCTTATAATAATTTTTGATAGTTTTCCTTATGCAGCTTATTAAAATTTTAACTCATTTTGATAATGTAACTATTATTAACTGAATTGTGGTCCCCCAAAACTCCTATGTTGAAGCTCTACACCCCCTTCTCCATCAAATGTAAATGTATTTGGACATAGAGACTTTAATGAGGTAATTAAGGTTAAATGAGGTTATTAGAGTGGGTGTCTATTCTAATAAAACTGGTATCCTTTAAGAAGAGGAAGAGACATCATGAGTGTGTGCACAGAGAAAAGCCCCAGTAAGGACACTGTGAGAAGGCAGTGATCTGTAAACCAGGAAGAGAAGCCTTACCAGAAACCAACCTTGCCAGCACCTTGGTCTTAGAATTCCATCCTTCAGAACTGTGAGCTAATAAATTTCTATTATTCAAGACACCCAGTCTGTGGTATTCTATTATGGCAGCCCAAGTAGACTAAGAGAGTAACTAAAGATGTACACTCTAATGTCAAATTAAAAAAAAAAAAAAGTTTTAATCATAGCAGGTGTTTCCAATTACTTGAAAATAACACTAACACATTACAAGAACTATAGCTCATACTGGTTATAAATTAATCTTACTGAATGAAATTCACAAAGAAATATGCACTTCTCAAACAAATCAGACTGCTTTTTTGAGTATTGGTGAGCTACGATTATTTCATCTGATATCGAAATATAGGTAGATATCCCTCAGGTAAGTTCTCACTCATTGTAGTATGCTATTTCAATTTTGTCTACTCCATGACTATAATTTTCATCTAAATGATGATAATTTCTAATTCTTCATCTTCAGCTGACATATCTCCAGAACTGAAATCCAGTTTAGTAAAACACTTGCTAGACGCATACATTTTGTTGTTCTCTGAGCATTCATATCTATACATATTCCCCTACATATGAGCACATCCTTCTGTATTTATTGTTACAGGGAATAGAACCATAAATATATCCAATTTCAACTGCCAAATTTAATAAATGTCTAAGCCAATAGGGTCAATGACCTAGATACATCTCAAATTTTATCATATTGATCTCTACTGTATTTATCACAATATAGGTACACATCATCTCAACCTTATGTCACAACTCCTTCCAGTTCCATTCCTCATGTCCTTACATCCATTCTTCACAATATAGCAAGAGAGAGCTTTCTATATTCCAAATTAGACAGACTTCAATGCTCCCAATTGCCAGAAAATGTTCATATGTTTTCATGAGGTTTATAAAATGGGTCATAATCTGCCCCAGATTACCTCTTTCCTCTATTCTAATTCTTACTACTCCCTCTTTTCAGGTGTGCTTCAGTTATGTTGAAATAATTCTAGTGTCTTAAATAGGCAACAATAATAATTACAGCTAAAAATGTAGTAATAACAATAACTGATAGCATATTTATTGATCACTTACATTTGGTTAGTAACTTCACAAAACACACATATACACAAGCACATAAAATCTCCAAAACATAATTTTGATACAGATCATATTATCATTGGAATTTACCAGAATCTTAGAAATTAAATGACCTCTACAAAATAGTTCAACATCAGAATTTAAATCCAAGTCTTCGAAATGCAAATATATGAGTCTACATTGACTCCTATGAATTCTCTGACTCTGTGCCATACATGGTTCCCTCTACCTAGAAATCTCCATCTCCTTTTCGCATTCCCAGTCTTATTTGATTTTTAAGGTTTGACATCAACAAACCTTCCATGATATAATGCCCTTCATCAATAAATAATGACTTAAATTCTTCTATTATTTGATTTAGGGCAAAGACACATATTTATTATACATTCAGTATATATGTGTACTTTATATAAATAAAGTTTAAATTACATGGATATATATAAGGATATATATAACAGCAACATTTGTTCATAGGTTCTAGAATCACTTACTTTTGAATTTTCATTGTTTAAACACTATTTATTTTGTTAAATTAAATTCTTCTGCTTCGATATTCTTTAATTAAAACATATTAATGGTCAGTATTTCCTTGAAAGCTAGTTAAGAAATCTTTATTTATGCATAACTGTTTTGCAGATAACAGTATTAAAAACAAAGGTACAAGTTAGACCTCTACTTGGGATATTTTTAAATATTTTTTGTCCACGTGGTTAATTAGAAATCAAACCCTGTAATACAAATTTTATAAATCAATGCTGATATGAATTTGGGTTGCTCTATTAAATAACCATGTGGTCCAGATGCAGTGGGGCACAGGACCTCCTGGCCCATGTTTGTTTTCTCTCTCTCTCTCTCTCTCTCTCTCTCTCTCTCTTCCTTCCCAGGCATTCCTCTTAAAGAACCTACATACAAACTTACTTGCTGACAAACTCACTCACTCTGAGCTCCAGTGCTGGGGCAGCAGCTCAAAAAACACATAATGAGAGGAACTTAATTGTGTGCTTTAGGGTGAGGGCCGGAGGGCCAGCTGTATCCCAGACAGAATTGCTGACATAAGACATTGTTCTTTTGTTGAGCCCTCCCCCTGCCCAGCCACCACGTACAAACAGGCTCCAAATCTGAGTCTATATCAACCTGCTACCACTGTTTGCCCTACCCTGGTGATTTCCTGAGACCTCACCCCACTCAACTTTCAGTCTGTCTTGGCTAGCTCTGCGGACTTTCCTAAAATCACTCAAAGGTTCATAAACCCCAAACAAACAGTGGTTGATCTTTGCATCCCCTATACCTTTTACAAAGAAGCCCCAAGTCCAGCATTAACAGCATCTAACCTCAGTTTGCAACTTAGTCTCTACCAAGTACATCCAAGCTCAGTACGAGTGTCATCCATTTTCAGATCACTTTGTAGATCATACTCCGTGATCCCAAGCAGGCCATAGGCAGTGGCTAACCTTGACCTACAACAGAGGCTCTCCCCACAAAAGGCCCCAGAAATAACACACTCAGTGATCAGCTTCAGACCACACCAGACACTACCAGACACCTCCACAAATGACACATCAAAGGGGCAGACTAGGCAGGCACCAGAACCCCGCTAAAGTGAGTCTCAGTCCATGCGGTAAGCCCCTACATTACAGCTTCTCCACTATAGTCACAGCAGTGTATTGGTTGTGAGGACAACCAGTCAACCTGAGGGTCAGTCCTTCTCACTGATGTCCCAACAGTAACCAAAGCTCATCTACAACATGGGGTCACACACAACCTACATAAAGAACACAGCTAGAGCACCTAGTTTAGGTGAACCAGGGAGAGTATGCCACTGTACTCCGCAGGACACCACTATATAAAGTCACTCTATCAAGATCGGGAGACATAGCAGCTCTACCTAATATAAAACAAACAAACACAGGGAAGAAGCTAAAATGGCAAGATAAAGAAATATGTCCCAAATGAAAGACCAGAACAAAGCTCCATAAAAAGAACTAAACAAAATAGAGACAGGCAAACCACCAGATGCAGAGTTCAAAACACTAGTTATAAGGATGCTCAATGATCTCATTGAGAAGTTCATCAAACATAAAAATAAAGATACAAAACAAAAAAAGATCCAGTCAGAATGAAGAATACAATAACTGAAATAAGAATACTTTAGAAGGAACCAACAATAGATTAGATAAAGCAGAAGATCAAATCAGTGATTTAGCACTCAAGGTGGAAGAAAACACGTAATCAAAACAGCAAAAAGAAAAAAACATGTAAATGAGGATAGTTTAAGGGGCCACTGGAACAACATCAAGTGTACCCAAATCTGCATCATTGCAGCAGTAACAGAAAGAGAAGAAACAAAGCAAAGAATTGAAAACCTATTTGAAGAAATAAAGGACAGAAACCCTCTCTAACCTGATGAAGGTAATAGACACACAAGTCCAGGAAGAGCAGAGAGTCTGAAACAAGATAAACCCACAGAGGCCCATGCCAAGACATATCATAATTAAAATGTCAAAGGTTAAAAACAAAGAGAGAATCTTGAAAGCAAGAGAAAAGCAGTTACAAGGGAGCTCCTATAAGTCTGTCAGCTGATTTCTAAACAGAAACTTTGCAGGTCACAAAGGATTTGCAAGAAATATTCAAAGTAATGAAAAGCAAGGACTTACAACCAAGATGACTCTACCCAGCAAAGCTATTATTTAAAATCGAAGGACAGATAAACAACTTCCAAGACAAGAAGAAACTAAAGGAGTTCATCAATTCTAAACCAGTACTATAAGAAATGTTAGAGGAACTTCTTTAAGAGTAATATGAAAAAAAGATAAAAAATATGAGTAATAAAATGTCAATAACTACATATCTATCAACAATTACTTCAAATATAAATAAATTAAGTAGATAGAGTGGCTGAATAGCTAAGACAGGACCCTTACATATATTGCCTACAAGAAACTCACTTCAGATTAAAAGACACACACATATTAAAAGAAAAAGAATGGAAAAAAGATATTTTATAAAAATGGAAACAAACAAAGAATATTGCTGGAGTAGCAATATTTATACCAGACAAAGTAGACTTTAAAACAAAGGCTGTAACAAGAGGCAAAAAAGGACCCGGCTACTCCACTTTTGGGTATTTAGCTGAAGAAACTCATAACACTAATTCAAAAGACATATGCTTCCCTATGTTCACTGCAGCATTGTTTACAGTAGCTAAGACACGAAAGCAAACTGAGTGTCCATAGGTGGACGAATGAATAAAGAAATGGTAAATATATGCAATGGAATATTACTCAACCATAAAAAATAAAGAAATATTGTCATTTTCAACAACATGGATGGATCTAAAGAGTATTATGCTAACTGAAATGGGTCAAATAAAGACAAATGCCATGTAATTTTATTTATATGTGGAATCTAAAAGACAAGATAAACGAACTAAACAGAAACAAACTCAGAGATACAGAGAACATTTTAATGGTTACTAGATGGGAGGGGATTAAGGGGATAGGTAAAAAAGGGAAGGGATTAAGATGTGCAAGTTGTTAGTTGTAAAAACAATCACAGGGATGTAAAGTACGGCATGGGGAATATAGTCAATAGTATTGTAATAACTATGTATGATATCAGATGGGTATTAGACTTATTAGGGTGATTATTTTATAAATTATACAAATGTCTAATCATAATGTTTGTACAACTAAAACTAATATAATATTGTATGTCAACTTTAATTAAAAAAATATTTTAAAAATTACTATCAACAGATAAATGAATAAAGTGCATATATACATATAATGGAATATTATTCACATTAATAAAGAGGTAAATCCTGCAATGTTCAACAATATAAGTAAATTTTGAGGACACTATGCTAAGTGAACCAAGCCAGTCACAGAAGGACAAATATTGCATGATTTCACTTAACATAAGGTTTCTAAAATAGTCAAATTATTGAATTAAAGGATAGAATAGTGGTTGTCAGGGGCTGAGGGTAAGGGAAAATGGCAAATTGCTAATCAAAGGACATAAAGTCTCAATTATGTAAGATTAATTCATTTATAGACCTGCTGTACAACATTGTCCCTAGAGCTAACAATACTGAACTGTACACTTAAGAATTAAGAGAGTAAATCTCATGTTAAATGCTCTTCCCACAAATACATTTGTTTGAAATTCCCCTCGAAGCACTATGTATGAGTTTGTCTACATTCTTTAGGGTTATGTAGAGTGATGGTTTTCGTCTGGTTTAACTAATCACACAATTTGACTAAGATATCATGCACATACCTTGATTATAATCTGAAAAAAAGCACACCTTCCGCAACCAAGAAATGACTCTGGAGGGCTGCTCTTGAATGTTTATCAATCTCGCTTCTTTATTCTATTGTCATTTTTAAAATTCTTATTAAAGTTTTTTTGTGAATGTACACTGGAATCTTGTTCCTTTCAATTATGAGACCCTAGATAATAACCGCAAGTCTTTACCTGACAATATACAAAACATAGATTCTTAATATTAAAGCCTCAAAATAAAAATAAAAATTTTAAAGCCACTAAAAAATACATTTTCTAGAAAATAATATTTTTTGAAATCAGGGTGGATAAAAATATCTTTAAATTAAACACAAAATTCACAAACTATGAAAAAAAGATTAATTAAATTAACTATATGGAAAACATTTTAAATTCGTAAATCTAAAGACAAAAAATAAAGGTCACAGGCTACAAAAAAGATACTTGTAACACATACAATGATTAATGCTAAGAGAATTTTAGGTGCTTCTTAAAAAATAATGAAAGAAAAGGAAAGAAAAAAGAAAACTAAATAAAGCCTGTAAAATAAATAGGAAATTGTATGGAAAGACAATTTACAGAAAAAGAAGGCCTGGATGCTAATAAATACAAAAAAGATGTGTGCCCTTGTTAGTAATTAAAAATATCAAATAAAAATATGAAATATTATTTTAGATCCTTTGATCCTTTCGATTAGTCAAACTGGAAAAAATACACTTGTTGACAAAGACATGGGAAAGAAAAACTCTAATATACTTTTTGAAGTAAAATTTGAGACAATAACTTTGAAGAACATTTTGGCAATACTGAGTAAAGTTGAAGATGCATTCTGAGACCAAGTAATTCTATTTCTTCCTATATACATTGAGAAAATATTACTTGATGTGCACATAGAGGCATGTACATATAAATTAAATTATTTCCTAGTAGAACATTAGGAAAAAGTTTCAGTATCACTATTCATTCATTAGAATATTATACTGCAGTAAAGCGAATGAGCTAAATCTTCATATATTAACTTGTTTAATTTCAAAAAAAGTGAAAAAAGTAAATAAAGTTGCAAAAGAATACATATAGTTTTGTAACAATTCTCTAACTACAGAAATACAAAAATACAATGTATGATTTGTGCATACAAAAACATGTGACAAATGCATCAAAATATAGATAAAACATTTTTGTCTCATTGATACTGTATCAGATACTGTATTGTGACAATGCAACACATTTTGATGGAATTGTTTAGTGTAATTATAATTATTAATTAGAAGTTTAATTCTAATATTACTAGATTATATATGTATATATAATTAAAAGCAATAAATTAACTATTTTCAAATAACTGGGAAATTACACATTCTTGACTTGTAACTAATAATAAAAGCTAACATTTACAGGATGTAAATGTTAACATTTACTATAAGCTAGTTATTTTTCTGTAAGCTTTATAAATACTAACTTAATACTAAGAGAAATCCTACGAGGCATATGAGGATTACAAATGAAGGAACAGACCCAGGACATTTAGAAAACTTCTCAAGGTTACATAACTATTAAGTGACCAAGCTGATTTTCAAATCCAGACAGTCTAGTTCACGCTATTAACCATATACTCTACTGAATCTCAATGCACTTTAAACATGAGTTGACTTTTAATTGTCATTGGGACCTCTAATCACTCAATCCTCAAATTACTCAGAATTTGTAAATCAACAGATGGAAACCAATTCTCTCTAAAAAAATATATCTTCTGGATCACTTCAATTTTCTGTAATTATTATGTATTGTTGATTATAATTATTACCACCTTCTTTCGTTAATTTGTTCTCTTGTTTTGCTATGAGTTTATAATCATTTGTTTTATCTCATTCTGGATGTGGCTCTGTTTCTATGATGAAGCTGGGCCAATATCCCCTCTTATTTCTGCTGCCAATAATGAAGAGTTAGAAAGATCCTATTTACGCATGTTATTATTTTCAATGTAAATAGTTAGCCACAGCTGCTGCAATTTTCCCAATTGTATGACAGAAAAATGAGGTGGGGAGATGAGGGCACAAATACATCTATCAACTCTCTAGGCATTCAGAATAACATATGAAAAAAAGCCAAGAAAATAATTTGCTTCCTGGGCACCAAACTTCAAATTGAAAAGCTATATAAATTTTAGCAACACCTAACATATACAGTGAGCATAATCACAAGACAGACCTGCAATTAGTAATTAGAAAGTTTACGCTTGCATGAGATTTTTCTGAAATGTTCTGTTCAAGTACCCCACTTAACCAGTTGGTAAAATGAAGAAAAATAAAGTATTAGGTAATATATTTTTTTGTTATCTAAATAAAAGTTCTTTATAGGCATTTTAAGAAAGTAATTCAGAATAACATTGCATAACTTAAAAATTAGTTGAATAGAAATATATACTATTAAAAATATTCTATCCTCAATTTAGGGCTTGTGAGATGAATCCATGTTACCATGTGACTCTAGTTCATTCATCATCACTATGTATAACATTTTATTTTATACACAACTATTTATATACCCATTTTACTATTAATGGATATGTAGGTGCTTCCTTTTCTTGTTTTTCTATTATGAGCAATGATCTTTTCAACAACTTTTAACATATATTCTTGGGAGCATATGGGTACATACAATAAGGGCATCATTTATATGAAGTTTTAAAACAAGCAAAATAATAAAATGTTGTTAATTAATGTACAAACATAATAAAATTATAAATAAGTATATTGAAAACAAGAACACCAAAGTCAGAGCAACGATTATCCCTAAGAAAAGAAGGATATATCGGGCATTTAAAATATAATACCTTATTTTGTTACTAAATTAGGATGTTGATATCTGTGTATTTGTTCTCCTATTATCTCTACACTTTTTTTATATTTCCAAACGCTTCACCAAATTACAAGAAGTCGACCCCTTTAAGTAAAAATAACTTTCCCATTTGAGATTTTGTAAAAATGACATAGTAAACTGTCAATTTTTTTCCACTAAAGCCATTGGTTACATGTCACCACTTGTGGTAAGTAGCTTCTAAAATGACTCCCAATGATTTCTTTCTAGTATGCATGTCCTTGCGTAAGCTTCTCCCTTTGAGAGTGGGCTGGGCCTAGTGACTTACTTCTAACAAATGGAATATAGCATAAGTCATAAGATTTCACCTCAAAGATTATGTTACTGTGGCTTTTTCCTTGGGTACTCACTCTTGTACTCTTGCTTGCTCTAGGGAAGCTGGTTATCATGTTGTGAGCTGCCATGTGACAAGAAATTTATTTCTCTGGAGAACAGCCAGTGAGGACATGAAGCCTGACAACATTCACAAGAACAAGCTTGAAAGCGAATCTTTGTCCCTCAGTCATACCTTGAGATGACTGCAGCCTGGTGAAAACTTGATCACAGCCTTGCGAGAGACCCTGAAAATGAAGACCTAGCTAAACCATGATGGATTCCTGATACACATAAACTGTGAGATAGTAAATATTTGTTATTTAAAGCCATTAATTTGGGGGATAATTTATTATGTAGTAATGAATAACACTATTCTTAGGAAAAAACCAAACTGGACTATGGAAATATAAAAATATTTCTAGCAGTAAAATTAAAAAGAATAAAAATGAAATATTTTGATATATTCGAAAAGATGATTAGAGAATAGTTGTTAGCATGACAGAGAAAGGAGATCAACAAATCCTCAAATCCTCTCCCCAGAAGACAGCAAACATTCCAACACTCTAGAAATTAACCTAAGACATACAACAAATCGAGAAACATATCCACAAAATTTACTAAACTTCAGGTAAGAGCAGCAAAAATCTGTGAGGTTTATGCTTGTGATTGCTCCCCTATCATAATCATGCTTTGTTCATAGCAAGCTTCATGATGGTCTAAGCAAGCTGCAGAAATAAGAAGCTTTGCTGCTGCTGCCAGAGACAGCTCACTTGATTAAACCGTATTTAGCTAAACACAAGCAAACAGGAGAGCCAGCAACTCAGGTATCTTGACTTTGCAACCCTGATCATCTCACTCAGTCCTCCTGTAGCACACATATCTCTCTCCTCAACCCCAATATCTCTCCCTCTCTCTCTTTTTTTTCTATCTCTCACGCACTCACAAATACACACTAAATTTTATCAACAACTGATTATCAGTTGCTGCTAATGTAACCCCTCAAGGTACAAGAGCAGTTTAAAGTAATTATATTGCTCCTTTGCAAAAATGTTCCGCCCAGAGTGACTTGACAAGAAAACACGGTTATTACCCCAGAGCCATGAAATATAGTTGGTCCAACTACCTCTCCTTAAGATTCACTAGAATCAGAAGATATAGGCAAAAAAGATAATATTTCTGGCATCCATATTGAGTCAGCTGTTGTTTCCATTCTTCTTAGTATAACATGGAGATAGTCTGAACTCATCCACTTTTTCTCCTCTCAATGACCTCTTAAACAAAAACAAAAATTGATTTGCAGATACAGCAATGACTGAAAACATGCCTGTGCCACTAGGAAAACAAGCATTTTTTTTTTTTTTTTTTTAAGCCCAGACTTGTTTCCTAAATCATAAAAATAGCTACTGAATTTCAATTTATATTTAAACCTTTAATGCAAGAGGCAGAGCTCAGATCCATGATTTTGGAAGAGTATAAACTTCAGCATTCAATCATTATGTCAGGAAGGAGATGAACGTAATATGTCTGAAATTAGTTTTGGTGGTCTTTCTTACTGATAAGGTGATAATTAACACCTAAAAAGCACCTTGGTGTAGCGATAAAAAGAAATAATGAGGCAGTGCTCTAACACCCTAGAAATGCCACTCTTTTGATTACTTCTCCAGAATTTCACTTGTCTGCCAAGTCCCATTGTTTCTCTCATTTTTCTCTCACATTCGCAATAGGGTAGTAGCAATATCTTACAGAAGTGCTCAGGTTTCTGGCTTTCATATTTACTAAGCAAACAAGCCATGATAAATTCAAATCAGTTTGACCTGTCACAACATCCAAAATGAGGCTAGAGTTGATCTTGTGCAAATTGAAATGCACAGCATCTTCTTTTTGTTTCCATGTAGTGTCTGGAAATGGCCACTTTGCTGATCTAGGAGTTAAAACCTAATGACCCTTTGCAATGCTGCTGTGGTAAAATAGCATGAATCTGTAACGAGTCTCACTGACAGCAAAATACACAGCCACCCAGCATAGCAAGCCAGGTCAAAATCAATTTCGTGGGTGGGAAGACCTTCCTGTCCTCTGGGCTAAAATATTAGGCAGTCAAGACATGTTGTACTGTATTAACACATCTGCTTTCAAGGCGTGTGTCCTTTGTAATTTTTTTCATAATCTCTGGTAGAAATATATAAACATCAGCAAATTCAATAAATTGTTTCACAGATCAACTTGAATATAAGGTCAAAGTTCTTAGAAATGACACAATCCTTAAAATATTATCTTTGGCTATGTAAGAAAAAAAATAAATGCATCTCTATGAGATTACCATGTCTGTATGACATTATGTAACAGTCTCATAGTGTTCAGAAGATCATGATGGCATATAAACTACTGAGTATTTTTCTTTCCTGTTCTCCTTAATACAATGAACTTTATCAACAGAAATCTTTCCAGTGATGGGGGTATGGCTCAGTACAGAACTATCTAAATCAATTTTCTCTTCACATGCACAGTAGAATACAACTGTGACTGGCTGGAATAATATAGTGAAAAATTCAACATAGGAGACGGTATGCACATTGAAGTCTTCAAGCTTATTACACTACTTTGTTTGAATCAGTATAATTAAGGATCAGTTAGTGTAGGCATTTCTTCCTTTATAAGATCAATTTTTCAGGAGGCATCATTCACTCAACTGTTTTAAATGCATCAGGTTGAGACTTGCCCTACAAACTGTTATAGTAGATTTAGAGACAGTGCAGAGTTTTTCAACTGAAATGTTAAAAAAAAAATTAATAATAATAAATATTTATTATTTAACCGATTTTGTATATATATTTTCATATATATATACGTACATAATACATACTTACATAAATATATCTGTGTGTGTATTTCCTCTTTAGGACTAAAATTCTATGTATATTAGCACTTTAGAAATTTAAAAACAACATGAAGACCTTATAAATCTACCATAATGTTTGTCCTTGTATTTCCTTGATGAAAATTTTAAAAAGTATTATTCACAGACATTCCAAAACATAAACTAGTACCATTTATTTTAAGAAAACAAAATTGCTTTCTGTATAAAACATTAATTTCTGAATTCTAAAAAATGTAAAAATACTAAAAACTTTATCGCCAATTCTTAATTATTATATCCATTATTAGAAAGATCTATCTTAGGGTCATCTTTATCTTTTAGAAAGTTTCAGTTGTCACATCTATAGTTTAACATCTTCACTTAATTAGGGTGTCTATTAAGTGCTTCTATTTCACCCAAAACTCTTTACTGACAAATGATTCCATGTCCACAAAACAATAGGTTACCAAACTAAGAATAATAAATATTTTCTGAATTTTTCCACTAATAATGGGTTGCTATTTGTCTACCAGTTTTTTTCATCTGCTGTTTACTTTTGTAATTAATGAATATGCTATGGTTAAATGGTAAATCTGATGTACTGCAACTAGAAAATACTCAATAACATCGTACATCCAATTTAGCTTTCCTTCTCAAAGTCAGAACACAGTAAAATGAACCTACTTGTGGAGCACATAATGAGCGATTAGGAAGGCAGAGAAACCTAGATGCTAATCAAAGGTGAAGAATATTACAGTTCATGTAAATAAAAAAGTCACCCAGATAATGAGTAACTGACTGCCTGCATCTTACTGAGCATATTGAAGTAAGCAACCACCTTAGCTATGGAACTAATGAGGTCTCTTCATTTAAAATCTGAACTATGCACAAATACAGACATTGAGAACTTTCTGCACTTAGTAGTTAATGATAAGGCAAGGCAATGACAATACTAGTGCAGGTAAGTGTGAGATGGACTAAGAGAAATTTGTGTCAGATCAGAAGAGAAACACTTTGCTAATTCTTTGGAAAAGGGTACAAAAATTAATAATAGGTCTCCAGCATATATTGTTCAGAGTTCATTGTATGAAACTATGGTTATGTTTAATTTAGCTGTAGTAACAGATTGTACACTACTATTGTTTCATAGAATGTGTTCAATTATTCTCAGTTAGCTACTAAATGTTCCAGTTAAAGAAGCCAACAATGTATTATTGACTTTGGCAATGGTGTCCTCCAACCAGCTGCCTGCAAAAACATGGTAATCACTGCCACAGACCCTTTCCCCGGACTCACCAGCTGTGAATTTGAAGGTAAGTGCCATTGTTATAGTTTTTATGTTAAACTGATAGGGCTATCTAAAGCCTATCATCATATCTGTTTAAAAATCTCAAGTTCAGAGAATCTTGTGATTCTTAAATTATTTGATGAATTCCTTAATCATACTTCAAGACTTAGCTCAAATATTATCTTTTTTGGAAAACTTCCCTAGTCATCTCTGACAGAGTTAAGATTTTAGTACTCTACTATAACCTTGTTTATTCCCTGTAATAACTAGAGTAGTAGCAGGAGCTATCATAGCAACAGCAATAGCAAAAACAACTAATATTAAACACAATATAATTTCTTAGCATATTATCAAATTGACTCATTTAATACTTGTAGCCACACTGTATGATAAGTACCATACCACTAACTGTTTTGATATCTGAAATCTTACCTATTGTTCCACAGCTAGTTAGGGTGAAATTGGACACACATGTTCTAGAGTCAAGCGATCTTATCCATGTGACTATATCTACTTCTTCATTATTCTAACTTCTTTTCATTGTCCTATGAGCTTTTTGAAGATATGGAATATATCTTCCCGTTCATCTTTGATCTGTCAATGTGTAGGGTAAAATAGGAAGGTTGTGGTAGTATACAGAAAGCTGCTGATAAGTGCTGATGAGACAATGAATGGCAGAATAATTTAATGTGCCCAAGTCTAGATTCACAGCATACTAAACTTCAGAGGAGGATAAAACTACATGCCTTTTTTGAGGTGCTTCTTCAATGGCTTCTTTAGATAGCTCCTGAAAATAGTATTTTAATACCTTATCACTTGTTATTTTTTATAAAATTACTTTAAACATACGATAAAATAATATTTCCATAAATTTAGTGTTAAGGTCTATTTATCAAACGGTCATTTTAATTAGTCACTTAAATGAAATATTTTGTTCATTAGCCACTAACATAAATAGCAAAATAAATATTTTAAACTCTCTTCAGAATAAGTAACTCAACAATCACTTGCCCAGCAAAAAAAGCCCTCAAAGAGATACATAAGAAATTTTCTAGATATTTATATTTGTATTTCCATTTTAGTATACTGTATCCTGGACAGAAAAACATTATTCCAACAGTGCTGAAATTTAACTGAAATTTAATGGCTAGACAATCCTTTTGTCTAACAAAAAATGCTTTTAAATATTTTGAGGTGCCAGGTAGGTTTAACAAAATACTAAGATTCAGAAGGTCCAGGCAAGTTCATTTAGAAGAATGTGGATCATTAACTTTCCTTTTTTTTGGATGAATAACCAATAATACTTTTACAAAAAGTGCTTTCATAGTAGCTTAGTGTGTGTGTGTGTGTGTGTGTGTGTGTGTGTGTGTGTCGTGTGTGTGTGTGTGTGTAATAGATAACATTTAATCATCAGTTGGTTTTTGATAAGGAATTTCAGTTAATTTACCCAATTTCATATAATTTTGTTTTTTTACAATATTTAGGCATGAAAGTTGCTGTACTTTTTAAAAATACTCATCTTGGGATGATCCCTTTGCTTAAGAGGGAATACTAAAGAGTTCTCATTCAACTAGGTTAAGGGGACCATAGGGCCCTCTCCAGGAAGCACAGTTTCAAGATAAGCACTTGGGTCTGATAAAGTAAAGTAATCAGCTCATAATAAACCCACAACCCCCCACACACACACACACACATTAAAACTATAGTGTTGGACGAAAGATTCACATAGAGGGATAGCACAAAGATAAAGGTATTTTTAGCCACTCCAGAACTGCAATTAGCTAACAAGATGAATCTCTCTCTCCCTTTCTCTTTCATTCTCTCTCAATCTCTCTCTCTCTGTCTCTCTCTCACTTTCTTTTCTCGCAACAATGTTATTACTATTTTTTTAGCAACAGAAAACCTGAGTTTAAAGACATTTCATGACTTTCCCATTGCCATTTAGCTAAACACAGAGACAGAAACAAATGCATTGCTTCCGTTTTGTTATAGCATATTACTTACTCACTTATTTTATGTATTCTGATTATAATATGAATATGTTTGATATAAGACACAAGCTCTCCTTTTTTCTCTCCTGTACATTAAAGTACAATTCCTGCATTTTAGCACAAACTTCGTATATTAATTAAAGGTAATACATATTCTATTTAAAATTAGTGGCTTGAAAATTTTTATTCTTTCAACTACAAATTATATTATTTTTATGTACAGATTATTTATATTTTGAGTTTCAATGTTTGTATTTAATTCTGTGAATTTCCATCAGTGTTGGCAATAGTTTTTACATTTATTATACTTCCCTGAAAAGCATCCTCTTTTCAACAAAATTATGGCTTAACAGTCCAATATTATATTTTATTAAATATTATAATTTAACTAAAAAATAAAGAAAGTATTCTTATGTCCCCTAGGAACACTTTTAAATCCTTAAATTATTTTAAAAAATTCAGTCTCTGAAAATACCTGTTATCAAAATGTGAAGGCATTAAGACCCAGAACCTGTACTATCTCTCACTTCAGGTTGTGCTTGATGAAATAGTTTTATTGGGCCACATGCAATGATAAATAATTAATATGGACTGATATCTAGAAAGTTTAACCATCCTCATATTAAAGTTTCATTTAATATTCAGATCAGGAAATAAATTGCTGATTAAAAAATAAAAAGCTTACAAGGATAGATAAGTTCAAACAGTTCATTGACTTTTGTTGTATAGCTTGGATAGGAATTTAAAATACTATTGCAATAAGAATTCAAAGGTTGCTTCAGTCTGTAACTGACAAATAGAAGTCAGGAAGACACCCCAAGAATTTATAAGTTTATTTTATATTCTCTTCAATCTGTGGATGTCATTTTAAGTGTCTAAGACCTGAAGCAAATAGCTCTAGATAATCACTAAGAAACAAGGCCTAGCAAAAGAAAATAATGAATTAAAAGCTACATTTAAAATAAAGTTCAAAGCTACGCAAATAGAAAAATCAGCAAATCGATTTTTTGAACACTTTAATATCAAGACTAATTTTGATTTAATGACAGTTTCTTATATATCCTATTTTGGGACATTCCAGGTATTTAGACTTTATCGCTACCACTACATATCTAAATATAGAAAGTTAGTATAGTTTTATATAGTTATATATAGTGTACATACATATAGTTTCACATATATATTTTATAACGGTAGTATAGCATTACTATATTCTACACTTCAGTCAAGACTTGATTTGTATTTTCTTATTTAATCTTTACAAGAACTCTGAGATACAGGTATCATTACATGTTTTCCCCACTATCTGAAAATATTGTGTTCAATAAAAACTTTCATAAGCCCAAATGGTGTCAATTGAAGGGTATCTCCTGATTTCCAAAAGTTTACATTTGCTTTTACAAAAGACCTATATTAGTACCTATTTTTGCAAACTGAAAGAAACACAAAGAGCATTTTCACTTTTATGAAAAAAGCCAATAATGTACTAATGTGGGTCTTTCGGAAGTGGCCTAATACAAACGTTCAGAAAGTAGGGGATACCTTTATTCCCATTTATTATGAGAACTGATACTCAGAGGTTTTAAATAAGATAAACAGCTTCTAAGTGTTGGAGCCAGAATTTTGAAACATATGATCTGCTTCCTAAGCTTATAGGTTTGCAAGAACTTTCACTACACAATAAATTTAGATTACATGTCATATAAGATACTTTATATGCAAGCAAAGAAATAGTGGCATAATCTTAAAAAGCTAAAGAAACTAAAAATAGTAGAGTTTATAATATCTTTACATTTTTTAAATAATTAAAAATTATTTTAATTATTTAAAATATCCTCTCAACTTTGGCTTCATGTATTATAATCCACAGCTTTGTCATTTTTTGCGATACATATATATATGTATTGAACTGCTATGAACTGAGTGTTTATACCTCCTCCACGTCCAATTTTTATATCGAATTCTAACTTCCAATATGTTGGTATTCAGAGGCTTTTTAAGGTTATGTGCTATTTCTTTTGTGGGTGATTAAGGATGTTTTAGTGCAATCTATTCATTTAGGAAAAAAAAAAACAGAATCAGAAAAGTTGTCTCTTTGTTGAATTCATAATTAGGAAGTGAATTCAGGGCTCGTATAAAATGAAATGGAACCATGATTACTCAACTTTAGCTTAGCATTTCAGTTACTACAGCAAGTGTGTTAACTGTTATGCTGGATCATATTCTCTCTGATTATTTTAACTGTGCTGGTTTTGTTTAACATTCTGTTCCCAACACTGAGTCACACGGAATCTGCCACACAGAAGTTATTTGGTAATTGTTTGTTGAATGAAAACTGGTGGGTCACTATATACAATACCATATGAAGTAGAATTTCACACCCACAAAGGGTACTATTCTAAGGCATTGTTTTTCAGATGTCAGCCACTCATTGAAAACATTGCTTCGTACTCACAGAGAGAGAGAAAAAAGAAAGAAATAATGAATTTTCTACTTTTGTTTTCCAACTACAGCATATTGCCTTTACCCTCTCTCAGTGAATTACCATTAAGATTACAAGTCACTTGCTCTCTTTTTCCCAATGGACACATGGACACGTGCCTGAATCTTTGCTTAGAGGAAATTTATAAGAACACAATTCATAAGCAGTAAAAAAGCAATAAGGTTTAAATATTATTACTTAGCATTGCTTTGATTGGAAAAAGGAAACCACAGACATTAGTTGTAAATATGTAGACTATTTCTAAGAATTCAGAGGTCATAAAAGAGGGGTGACAAATCTAAGGAAGGATGAAGATAAAAATTCAGATGCGGATTCTGAAAGAGATAAGATCAAGTAGTTTGATTTTACCTCCAGGTGCCCTTCAGTAATTAACTGATTTTCCACAAACACATGTTTCTTATAGCCTACGATAAGTTCAGCACTGAACTGGTCATTTGGACAGGAGTATCTTAAATTTGGACATAAGGTGAGCCCTGCTCTCTAGGAGTTTACAGACCTTTAGGAAAACAAAACTTATAGACATGAATCATATATCATGCACATATAATACATACTATCAACATACATGATAACTGTTACTACAGGTCTATAGTGCCTTATATAAAATTCTAAAACTCTTTCTACACAATTTTCAAGTATAAAAAGCTCACAAAAAGGAAAGTTCTTCCATAACTAATTTGGAGGCAAAATCTGACATGATCTGAGTTCTTCTTATGACAAACACTGCCTTCAAAGTGATTTGGGGCTATTTTTAAAGTTCATTTATCCTACTTCATATTTGACATGACTCAGGGTATAGACAGAACTATTGGACTACTAATATTTTTCATCATGGGGTGGTACCCCAGATCTCACTAGTGATATTACAAAAAATATTGTCTATTCACTGTAACCTTTCTAAAATCTAAAAAACTCTGAATTCTAAAATAGCCTCAAGGTTTCACAAAATATATTGTGGACATGTAACAAAGAGCCAGGTAATCACACTAAATTTCTGAGGTATAAAATTCAAAAAGCAAAATTATATTCCCAAGAGAGGAGATAAAGAAAGAAGTCAAGCAGTCAGCGAGGAACCTTGAAGCGTAGGGAAGTGTGGGAAGCTGGATGAAACAGAAAAGTTGTGGATGTAGTAGAAGATCAAGCCAGCTAGAATATGGGGTCAAGAGAAGAAAGGTGATGAGAGTAGAGGTGAGGTGAGGGGAGAGTTGGTTTAAGAGAAAAAGAAATTGAATTTCAGTAACTAGGAAAAAAAAAAGCACAGGGAATTCGATATTTATTAGTTAAAAAGTACAGAATGAATGTAGAATTTTGTGACAACTAAAATTGATGAGCCCTGAATTTAAGAGAGATTGATCTGGCAATGATAGGCAGAATGAATTCCAGGAGAGCACCATTACTGTAGGAAAAGTCCGCTGGGATGTTTTTTTGCAGCAACCAGGTGTGAGGTAATGAGGAACTGGAATAAGATAGTGGAGTTGAGATTACAAAATGGCATATGTTACTCTGTCTTTCATTTAGCTCATTCGATCACTGGAGACGATTTCTAAATGTATTCACTCCACATTTTGAAATAACTCTTAGGGACGGACACCTGAAAATGTCTGAAACAGAACAAATCCTTTCATTTACTTCATCACAGCCATCAGAATATCTTAATTGCATAGCCGCCTCATAGTTATCTCATGACACATGGATTTTTATATTCTAAGCCTGGTGAAAAACTCAAGTGACCATGAATAAAAAACAAAATAAATAAATAAATGAATAAATCGACAAAAACAAAAACAAAAAACATTGCACTTTTCTTTAGCAGAGTTTAGATGTTTTCATTTCATTTTCAACTTAAGAGCTTGAAAGTATGCTATTTTTCAGATATGTCAATATTCAGTGTTTGGCCACATCAGTATGGTTCAGATGCTAAAAAATGTTAATTAAATTCCTCCCTTTATCAAGAGAACAGAGCTAAGTTTTTGAAAATATGAAGTAGCAAGGCAAGGTCCGATGTCTTCTCTGATATCCTTGGCCATACTGAAAAAAATCATTTCCTTCAACTTTCAAAGGGAACAAATACATTAAACTTAAAGTTGGAGGTAGAAATCACTCTAATTTTAAAGAGCTTCTTGTCTTGTATAAATCTATGGGTTTTTTTATACTCTTTGTAAGAATCTTTCTACCTTGTTCTATAAGGCTAGTAAAGAATTGGTATTTCAAATTATTTCATGTGGCTCATGGTATAGACAGAACTATAGAAGTAAAAGTTGCTAGGTTTTCCTGAGACTGTTATAAATTTAAATTAGATAGTATAATACCGTCTGAATAAATCCAAAGTACTAGTCACAAATAGCCTTAAGTGCTAAATATTTAGGTAATCAATAATTTACGATCAAACTTTTACTTTATCCTCTCAGTGAGACTCAGAATTTGCTAGATTTAAAAACATGTGGAATAAATCTAATTAAACTTATATATTTTTCATATTCAAGTTATTTTATTAGCTCACTTTATTTGTACAAATTATGTTGCTTATCCTAATTTTTTTTTTTAATGAAATATCTATGCAATATAGAGTTGATAGTGACAGACTTTGCCTTCTTGGAGAAGCTGTGTTTGCCTCCTCCAATGACCGCATTGAAAATACAACTAAATTAATAATAATCAATCTGGAGAACCATCTGAAGACAAGCTGAACAGAACTCCTATAACTAAAGATATAAATAAAAGGCCATGTCAAGACTGGTAGTAGTGGCAGAGACACAGAATGGTCTGGCCCCCCACCCACATGTCGCAGATGAGAATAGGGAGGGATATCTTGGTTGCAAAGGTCCTCCCTGGAGGAATGAGGGGCCCCAGCCTCATACCGAGGCTCCACAGGGTTCCAGTGCAAGAAAAAGGAGTTCCCACAACATCTGGCTGTGAAAAGCAGCAGGGATTTTGTCGCATGGAGTGTGACAAAAGACTACTGAAACCCAGACATCAACATAAAGGGCCCACACAGACTCACTTGCTCACATGCACTCACTCTGGCTCAGGCAGAGCGATAGCAGCTCGGGAGGCACAAGAGACAGGGAAACACCGACTTATGTGGCTTCAGTGTGAGGCTAGAAAAACATCTGCCATTGTCCCTGTGTTGAGCCCTCCTCCCACATAGCCTATAGGGCAGGCATCATCTTTCCTGTGTTGAGGCCTCCCCACACACAGACAACTCTGAATCTGCATTTGCCTGGTAAGCCCTCTTTGCTCCACCCTAGTGACTTCCTGGGACTCTGCCTCACCCAACTTGCATATCACTCAAGTCTGTTTTGGTAACAGAGCCTTAGGAGAAGCCAGAAGATGGCATCAGGCCTCAGAATGCCCTGGGGCTTTGCTGAGCTGGCCCAGGCTTGAGACTAGTGTAGCTGCTCCCTTGTGCATCCAGGCTCAGCAAAGGCAGCAACTAGGCAGATCCCTTTGCAACTGACCTTGGTCATCATGGAAGCCCCTCCGAGAACCAACACACCAAGAGGCTGGCTTCAGACCACAACAGAGCACCAGCTGATTAGCTCCACAAGTGGCATGTCCAAAGGGTGGTCTCAACAGGCACATGAACTCATTGGGGTGAATTAGGCTCTGTGGGTTCAGTCCATGCACAGCAGCTCATACCCTGAGGGTGTGGCAAATCCTCACAGCCAGTCAGTCTGAGAGTCAATGATGCCCACTGATGTGCAAACGGTAATCAAGACTCAGCTACAATAAGAGGGCACAAACAAACCACACAAGGGACACTCCTGGAACATATGGCACAGGTGATCAGGAAGAATGTGCCACTGAGCCATACAGGGTACCTACTGCATGAAGCCATCCAGCAAAGACTGAGAGATGTAGCAAATCTACTTAATACATAAAAATGAACACAGAGAGGCAGCTAAAATAAGGAGACAAAGAAACATGTCCCAAATAAAAGAATAGGAGAACACTCCAGAAGAAGAACTAAATGAAATGGAAACAAGCAACTTAACAGAAACAGAATTCAAAACACTAGTTGTAAAGATGCTCAATAAACTTAGTGATAACTTCAACAAAGCGGTACTAAGCACAAAAAAAGACATAGAAACCATTAAAAAGAGCCAGTTAAAAATGTAGAATATAATAACTGGAATGAAGAATACATTAGAAGGAACTGACAACAGACTAGATGAAGCAGAGGATCAAATCAGTGAATTAGAAGACAAAGTAGTTGAAAACATCCAATTGGAACAACAAAAAAGAAAAATAATTAAATGAAGACAATATAAAGGACCTCTGGGACAACATCAAGCTTAACAACATTTGCTTCACAGGAGTACCAGAAGGAGAAGATAGAGAGCAGGGGATCTCACTATCTTCTTTCTCTAGTTGAAGAAATAATGAAAGAAAACTTCTCTAACCTGGGAAAGGAAATAGACATAAGAGTTCAAAAAGTGCAGAGTCCCAAACAGGATGAACCCCCAAAGACCCATACCATAACACATCATAATTAAAATGCCAAATGTTGAAGATATAGAGAGAATCCTAAGAGTAGCAAAAGAAACTAGTTACTTACTAGGAAACTCCCGTAAGACTATCAGCTGATTTTTCTATAGGAATTGAATTCAGCACAGTAGCAGGATACAAAATTAATGTTCAGAAATTGGTTGCATTTTTACACATCAATAATGAACTATCAGAAAGAGAAATTAAGGAAACAATCATATTTATAAGTGCATCAAAATATACCTAGAAATAAATTTAGGTAAAAGACTTATCCTTGGAAAATTATAACACATTGAAGAAAGAAATTGAAGATAAAAACAAATGGAAGCAATATACCCTACTCATGGATAGTAAGAATTAACATTGTTAAAATACTCTTATACTCAAAGCAATCTATAGATTCAATGCAATACCTATCAAAGTACCAATGGCATTTTTCACAGGACTAGAACAAATATTCCTAAAATTTATATGGAACCATAAAAACCCTGAATAGACACAAGAAGCTTGACAAAGAAGAACAATGTTGGTGATATCATGCTGTCTAATATAAAACTATACTACAGGTTATAGTAATCAAAACAGCATTGTACTGGCATAAAAACAGACATATATATCAATGGAACAGAATAGAGAATCCAGAAATAAACCCACACCTATAGGGTCATTTGATCTGACAAAAAAGGAAAGAATATATAATGGGGTAGAGTCTCTTCAATAAATCAAGTTGGAAAAACCAGACAGATACATGACAAAAAAAATAAAATGAAACTAGACTACTGTCTTATACCATACACAAAAATAAACTCAAAATGGATTAAAAGACTTAAATGTAAGACCTGAAAACATAAAACTCCTAGAGGAAAACATGGACAGTAAACTCTGTGACATTGCTCTAAGTAACCTTTACTTTTTTTTCCTGACATAGACTCTTGAGCAAGTAAAACAAAATAAAAAATAAACAAATGGAACTACATCAAACTAAAAATTTTTTGCACTACTAAAGAAATCATCAACAAAAGACAACTTACTGAATGGGAGAAGATATTTGCCAATAATACATCTGATAAGAAGTTAATATGCAACATTGATAAAGAACTGATACAACTCAACATCAAAAGAAAAAAAATCTAATTAAAAAATGGGCAGAGTATCTGAACAGGCATTTCTCCAAAGAGGACATACATATGGCCAATAGACATATGAAAAGATGCTCAATGTCACTAATCATCAGAGAAATGAGAATTAAAAGCACACGAAATATTACCTTACAGCTGTTGGAATGACTATCATCCATAAATCAAAAAATAACAAGTGTTGGTAAGGATGTGGAGAAAAGGGAACCCATGTGCACTGATTTTAGGATTGTAAATTGGTGCAGTCATTATGGAAAAAAGTTTGGAGGCTCCTCAAAAAATTAAAAATAGAACTACCTAATAACCCAGCAATTCTACTGTATATTTATCTGAAGAAATACAAAACACTAATCTGCAAAGATATAGGTATCCCTATGTTCACTGCAGCACTATTTACAATAGTCAAAATATCAAAGGAATCTAAGTGCCCATCGATAGATAATGGATAGAGAAGGAGTGGTACATATGTACAATAAAATATCACCTGGCCATGAAAAAATGAAATCTTACCACTGGAGACAACATGGATGGACCTACAGTGTATTATGCTAAAATAAATATGTAAGACAGAGAAAGACAAATACCCTATATCTCATTTATATGTGGAATCTAAAAAACAAAATTAACAACAACAAAACGAAAACAGTCTCATAGATACAGAGAACAAACTGATGGTTGTCAGATGGGAGAGGAGTTGGGGGGCTGAGTGAAAAAGGTGAAGGGATTAAGAAATACATACAAAATAGTCATAGGCATCTGAAGTACAATATAGAGAATATAGCCAATAACATTATAATAACTATGTATTAGTTATTACTAACCAGGAAGGATCATCTCCTAAATTATATAAATGTCTAACCTCTATGCTGTTCACCTGAAACTAATATAAAATAATATTGACTGTCGACTGTAATTAAAAATAAATAATAGAAATCAATCAATCAATTAATTAATTAAAACACAAAAAGAATTAAAACAAAAAGAATTGGTGAACAAGTACTGAATAGCCAGTGTTTCTGGAGACCTAAGAGCTAAGTATGCTAAGTATTCTATAGACCTAAGGACATGCCACCAACTTTCATCCACTAAATCTGACAACTGTGAAAGAAAGGGAGATTCACGGGTAGAAAGGAATAAAAAAATAAATTCAAGACTTCCTTTTCTTTAGAGATGAAATCACAAATTATATCTTGAAATTGATGTTGGACAAAATTTTGAACTTTAAAAAATATGCTTTGTAATTATATAAAAGTTATATTGCCAATCAGATAATCAAAATATGTATTAATCAATATTTTAAGTTACTATGTACAAAATAACTTTTAATAAAGGTTATGAAAATACAAATAAGTCAGATGTATGGCTTGCTCTTAAAGTTAAAAGCTATCTATTGACATTCGAGAATAATGTGTCATCATATTAAGTTAAATATTTATTGTCACGTCATTTTGAGTTTCCCAGAGGCAAACCCTGATCCAAAGCTTCGAATACAGTGTTCTCAGAAAAAGTGAAGGAAAATAATTATGAAAAGTACTTTATTAAGCTAGTGACCACTGTGAAGAATTTGAATTTAATTTTCCTGAGGAACTCTGGAAGACAGTGAAAAAGTCTCCTTGACATCCTATCCAAAGGGCATGGGAGCCGGGGTATTTATATTTTTGGAGGGCAATGGGGGTGGGCATTCACTTCCCAGAACTTCTGCCTTCTGAGAATATGGGCAGAGTAGACTCTGGAAACCAGAGAAGACCTCCAGGAAAAGAATTTCAGGTACATGCATTTAGAAGGCACTCCAATGCACACAAAAAAGTAGTAAAAAGAAAAAATTGGAAGAACACCAACATCTACTGTGATAGCTGATCAAGGAAATTCTATAGTTTGGTGCATCTTGACTCTGTGAGCTCTTTCATATTCTCCATTTTTACATTGAAGGAATTCTTTTTTAAAAATATTATCTCACTGATTTTCTAGGCTCAAGTTTAGAATACAAAAGAAATCAGAATTCAGTCTCTCTGTAAGAATCATCCTTCAAAAATGAATATTCATTTATCATTAAAAAACTGCTAACTAATATTTAGAAATTAAATCTGAGTGGTAAAACATATTGTGTCAAAATGTAAAACTGGAGCAACTCAATATACTAAACTTGCCTTCTTAAGTAAATAACAAAATTTCATACTTCAGTTGTAGCAACTTTAGACAAAAAAAAAAAATTGGATTATTTTCTAATGTATAGAATTTGAGAGAGAAAATGTTAGAACTCTGAGAATTAGTCACAGAATGAAGTTAGCATAATAGCATTATATTCTTCCTTGAGAAATGATTCCTACCTATCTTATTCCACAAAAGAATGGAGAAATGAGAAGCTAGAAAATGGTTCAGCCTCAGAAGACATTAACAGAGTTTCAAAGGGAAAAAAATCTCACACCATGTTTATCTCCTACACTTAGGGACAGGGATGGTAAATTGTTATTTGAGAAAATAGTAATTTTCCTACTTTATCCATTTTTTTACATAAAATCAATAGATTTCTTTTCTTTTATAAGTTTATTTTTGTTAAAATGTACTTGCTTCTAAACCATTTAAATGTGCACTAAATAATGCATACATTTTTGAAGATGCAATAACTTCACAAAAACATTGTAGAGAGAATAGATAGAAATGATAATCAAATAGACAGCAATAAAGATAAGTATAAAATATCCCTAAAACCTCAGTGGCTCAAAAATTATTTCCTTCTCATGAAAATTTCAATCTAATCGTTCCTACTCTGATGCATCTCCTGGGTAGCTCTCCTCAAAATGGTGACTCTGAGATTCAAAACTCTTCCATCCTGTGGCTAAAAAAGAGAATAGGTCCTCAGACATTTAACTGGGGACTTTGTATACAGAGATAGACAAGTCAAGACAATGTGTGAAGAATTATGTAATATGTTTCAGGCACTTGGCCTGTCCTGTATATCACTTCCTCTGACAATCACTGGCCAAAACTATCCTTATGACCTCACCTAGATAAACAAAGATTGGAAAATAAAGTTTAGTTGTGTATTAAGGAAATAAACATTGGTCTGGTATATATCTAGGTAAATATCTAGAAAGAGTCTACTACAAGTCATGATTAATAGGCTGAAATTTAGAGGTGTGTTTCTAGGATAGCATATTAAAGTGGTTTGATTTTGGTCTAGCTCCCATGGAATATTTTTATCAATGAATTAGATGACATATAGGAAGTAATAATATTTAAAATAAATAGTAAAATTTTAAAACTAAAATGAATAAATAAGAAATAAAATTCTAAACAAATATATTTCAAAATCTTAAAATATTACAAATAGGTAAAAATTAAATTAAACACAATATATAAGATGCTGCTTTTAGGTTTGTAATATGATCAATTACACAAAAAGAAATGTTAATAGGATGTCAATTTTAACTCTATACTTAAAAAATTTTTTGACCACATATTAAATGTAAATATTACAAAATAAAATATTATTGCTTTAAATCTTTTAAGAAGCCAAAGCAAACAATTTTATAAGGAAGAATTCAAATTTCTTGATTATATAGATAATACTGCCAATTCAGACTATGTGGATTAGCTCATATCCACAGTAAGCTGCAGATCAGCTTTACTAAAAGTTTTAGGAAAATATTGACATGTAAAAAAAATCTACTAGAATATAAAATGTTTTGAAAATACCTCATATGAAGAATAATAAATTAACTGTAAATCGATCTGTGAAAAAAGGCTTAGAGCGTCACCATGACTCTATTCAAATACTCAAAATGGTCACATGAAAGAAAGGGTAGATATACGTTTGCATACTTAAAGTTATAGAAAAGTCAATGCCCTCACAATTTAAAAAATCTACAAACAAATGTTGCACAAAAATTGAACAAGCACTTAAATATAGCAAAGAGTTGACTAGTGGAAATACATTAGCAGAAACTAAGTATACTTTATGTAAGATTTTCAGAGAAGAAATTAGAGGGAGTTAAAGGAATATAATATATATCTTTAGTTGCCTGTTCATATGGGAGATAATAGGAATTTGAGCATTCTCAGCATGATAATTATCTTGTCTTTGACTCAGTGGCAGTTTCCATATGCTCAAGATAGTTTTCTTTTAAGGATTTTTTACTAAGTTAATTTATTAGAGACTCTAATACTAATTGGGAATTAGATTAGTCATGTGCCTCATGAGTAAATAACTATGATAAGCAAGCATTCTTCATCTGAAGCATATACAAAATTATAAAATTTTTTGTTGAAATTTATTAATAAGGTAATTACCATGACAGTAACACATTTTTAATGAGCACTGTAATTACCATATCAAACATTAAGACTTCCTAAATCCAAGACCGATGTTTTGGAAGGATGAATGGTGGGTGAGAAAATTATGCTTAATGAGATTGACTTAAGGCATTAGTTTTCTTCCAGAGTTGGCCATACTATCAAAATTCTCATTAGTCATTCTAGTCCTTTTCCCAAATTTTGATGGGTCCAGAAGTCATTTTGATGGGTCCAATAAAAATAAACTCAAATAACTCATTGTCAATAATTTTTAACTGTGCAGTTTATAATTCTAACACAGGTAAATTGTATTTGGGGAATAAATAGATATCATGTCATCCTAATCTCTCACTAATTTCTCAGGTTAAAACGTAATAAATAAATCTAACAGACAAGGATAAAAAAAAAATCACTGCTTGTTCTGAATATAATGAAATGCAGCAATCCATCTAAGTGAGATTAAAGTGGAGGATATGTTTCAGAAATAAGAAGGCTTACAAAATGTTTAATGGATATTAGAAAAGATTTGTCTCATGTGTGGATAGTGTCTGCACACATGAAAACTTATTAGGCTAATGCCTCTGAATTTCATTTCTTTTTGAATCAAAAATAAGTTTTAATCAAACCCTAACCTTTAAAGTTGTATGACCTCTATTACCCTGTGAGCGATACAGTCATGGCTGAGAATAAGTGAAAGAATTAGGTGAACACATTCTCAGAAAATTGCTTAAATGTCCTCAAGAATCTCAAGGTAACAAAAATATATTTGAGTATAAGAACCTACTTTTTAAAAACAGAATATACTCTCTTGCTCCAAAAATGGATCTTGGGGCTCTTGATGAGTGGTCATTTCTTCTTAGAGAAGGTGAATAAAGCAGTATGAGTATTACTGACTCTCATCAGTAATTCTTAAGTCCTAAAAATTATAACTTCTTTATTTTATATCTTATATAAGTGGCAGATAATCATTCATATGATCTGAAAACACAGGCAATAAATTTCAACAATCTTACGGCCTGTCTTCCCAACTAAGCTCTCATGTATCCTCTAAACCTACCATCATAATCATTATTTCCCCAAATACAAATCACTTAATCTCTCTTCTGTGCCTGTAATCAAACTACTCACTTATATGGAATGCATTTGGACTTCTCCTTTGCTTTTTACATGCTACTGTGTCAAGAACGCTGAAGGGTCTGATATTTTCTCTATTTGCTGGCTAACATGTTAGCTTGCCACAGTTTCATGGATGCTGACAGAAGATCTGAGACTCCTGGGCCAGAGACAAAGGACTTTATTACTCATGTGTCAAATGGAAATATTAGCCTTATGTTTTCATAGGTTCTCATTCTCCCTCAATTTCTATAGGAGCATTATGGAGGCAGCGCAGGTGAATAATGTACACACAATTTGTGACATAGCTAAGGATTCCTGAGCCTAGGAAAGTTCCAATCTTAAAAAGGTTCTGCTAGAAAACCTGCCCAATCTATGTTCCTTAGAAAGACATTGTCTTTATCATCCTGGTCAGGAAATAAATCTGCCTTTTGCCCTGGAGACAGACATTGTCTCTAATAACCAAGGCTGTTTGCTACACAAACATTCTCAAAAAAGAGAGATCAGGACAAAAACTGCCAAGACTTGTAGAAATGCCATGGAGAATTGTCTCTCAAATCTCAACCATCAAACCACAGCCTAAACCCTACTTCTTTCATGATAAGAGGCCACATTAACCTCTTACTACTGGAACTGTGTTGTCTGTGTTATTTGACACATGATTCATGTTGTGCAGCATTATTTGTGTTATCTATTTTATTGCTTAATATTTGTATTTCATTTAAATGAATTTTATATTTCACTATTTCACTTTGTTGCTCTAAGTCGTTTAACCTCAATGAAGATACAAATTATGTGATAAATTTCTTTTAGCTTTACAAAATTTAATGAAACTATATTTTGAACAGCCACTCATATATTCGCTAGATGAAGAAGAGTAAAAACTTATTGTTTAAATATTTCATCCTAAACAATGTGAAAACAAATGGTAGTGGAGATTAACCTGAAAGAATATCATTTCACCAAGTTTGGGGAAAAAATTAGAATGTGGCAGCAATTTTCCCTATGCTTATTGCCTATCTTTTACTTAGATATCTTTTTAGTCAACTTTATTTGGTGTCAAATATCCAAGAATATCAATTCTCATAAAAATATTCAAGAAAAGTATACATATAAATTTAGACTTAAGTTTTAGAATTAACAACGATCTTCTGATAAAATTTGGAAACAGATTAGTTTTGACTTTTACGAGCTTAATAAAAAGGACCTTCCAGGCAAAGTCTTCAAATCTATATTTTATGAATTTAAAAATCAAATTATACATGCATACAATTTAGAAAGCCAAATAGTTATACAAAACACAACCTCAAGTATTTCCAGTACCTAGAGGCAACCTTTTCTAATGCACATTTCAAGCATTCTTCATTTTGCCTTCATATTTATAAATGTTTAACTGCTATTTATGGTTTTTTTTCCCCCATTTTTGTTTTGTCTTACTTATTTCTTCTTGTTGAGAGAGGATTTTAACTCTCTCATACTTACTTCTCTCATCTTTCTTATATTTATGTCATACCTTTGGTTAAATCAAGTGCTGTTGTTATTGTTGACCATGCAAGTATCCTTTACAGTTGAACCATGTAGTATATTTAGGTTATATTTAATTTTATAAAATGTTTTTTTCTGTTAATAATGTCAATATTTTGCTTTCATGATTTTATATGTATCTATCCAATCATATTATAAGCTTTTTATGAGAAATGTAAAATTCCTCTCTAAAATATCAGATAACTCACCAGCTTCATCTCTTTCCTGAAGATGTCCTCCATGCAGGCTCTTTCTTCCAGCTTCAGTCTGTCTTGGTTGCTTTTGAGGCCCAATGCATAGCTACCATCATGGTGTCTTGCTTCATTATCATCCTGGGATTTCTTTCT
This sequence comes from Pteropus alecto, assembly GCF_000325575.1. NCBI lineage: Eukaryota > Metazoa > Chordata > Mammalia > Chiroptera > Pteropodidae > Pteropus > Pteropus alecto. Next base: position 8,120,388 of record NW_006442512.1, on the reverse strand, counting down.
ATATTCTGCTATACATAATCTCCTTTTAAT
>NW_006442512.1:8108161-8120315 GCF_000325575.1 Pteropus alecto | reverse complement strand
TTATATATATATATTTTTCCTCTTTCTTGATTTAATTCCTAGTTTTGGTGGAATATATATAAAAGCAATGTCCTGAGAAAGGGAACATTGGAGAAAAATTTGGAAATCTTACAGGTCTAAAAATGTCTTCTATCTTCTCTGATATTTGAAAAAAATGTCTGGCTATATATAAAATTCTGGTTTAAAAATAATTTTCCTAAACAAGTTCAAAAGCCTTACTCAATTGTCTGCTAACTTCCTAATTTATATTGAAAGAACTGTGCCATTTTGATTTTAATTCTTTATATGTAATCATTTTAGAAATAAATTAAAACCTTTTAAAAACTTCAAAAATATTTATTTTGCTCCTACTGTTTAAAATTTCATGTTGATATGTTTTGACATGAATCTTATTTACTCCAGCATGCTAGGTGCCCAGTGGACCCTAATTGAAAACACATTCCCAACTATGATGAGAAATTTTCTTAATTAAAAAAATAATTCTTCAGCTCTATTTTCTCTGTTTGGAATATTTATTTAAATATTAGATCAGCTGGATTAATTCTGTAATTTTCTTATCTTCTTTTTCTTCTTCCAACCGTTTGAATGTTGGATTTTATTTTACTCTCTTTAAGATTTCTTCATGTTTATTTTTCATCCCTTCTATGGTTTTTATGTTTTCATTTTTAATATTTTAAGAGTTCTTTGAAAATTAGTTCTCCAAAAATTTCTCTTTTTGTATTTTCCTGTTCTGGTTACATGAACGTAGTTTTTTTTTTCTTTTTTCCTTGAAATATTAATTTAAAATATTAATAATTATGTTTTGTTTTGTATTTTAGCTAATTCTATTATCCTTGTTTTCCAAATTCTTTCCCCATTACTTTGTCTTGGTTTTGAGAATATTCTCTCAAATGTCTGGTTATCTGCTATATTCAATTCTAAGAATATGTTTTTAAAAAGCTCACCGGTAGCTTTGTTGATCAATAGTAAGCTTTATTGTGAGTGTATTAGCTGAGCTGTTTCACCAAGGCCCCTATTTGTCAGAAAAAAAAGATAGCCTTTTCTCCAGAGCTCATCAGTTTTCCTAGACAGGGATTTTCTGCATAGAAGGCATTCTCAGAACCAAATGTGAGAAAGGACTGTGATGAACATGTAAACTTTCACTTAATATCACTTATTTAACTACAATATGTTGCTTCTTTTTGATAATTCCAGGTGTCTTAATTCAAAGTTTCTCTGGTTCAACATCCTCGCCCCCGCCCCCGAAAAAAAAAAAAAGAAAATACCAGTTTTCTTAAAGGATTGACTAAGGAGTTGGTAGAAGTTGGCAGGTAAATGGAGGAGGTTAGACATTAAACTGTATGAAATATGGGAGGAGATCTGAGTGCGTAACTTTTCTTATATAGACTTTCAACCAATTCTGATTTTGGACTCAATTACACTCTAAGAGCTAAGTGGTGTCTCCAATTTCTGAGCTTTTTAAAAGTTCTGTAGCATGGCATGCATAGTTCTGTCCTTCAAATCAAGAGCTTTGAGTTAAGCTTTCTTTAATATGATAAGCAGTGGCCACTCCCTGATCTGATTCTTTTCTTTTAAAATTATATTTCTGTCATCTCCTCCCCAGTCTCTCCATCCTTGGTGATATGTGTTTAATTGCTGTTGTTATTAGTTTTTTTTTATCATCATTTTAGTGTGGTTTTAGGGGTGGGGGAGCATGTTTAAAACAATAGATGTTTAAAACAACTAATTCTACATGTTTATCTTAAACATAGAGCTGTTAGTTTTCATATTCTCAGAAGGAATTTATTTCTGACAGTCTGAAATACCTTCTGAGAGTCTGAAAACTAGATTATCTGAGGCTAGAATTGTAAAAGCATTTCAATGATTAGTTTTTATCAAAAATATTTGTATAAATGGGTCAGATATTAGAAAAAAATTAATCATTATATGGTTATAAAATCACACTATTTGTAAATTTACTTTTATTAGGAATTATATTTCACAGAGCTTTTGGAATAGTTTTATAGCTCTTAAAAATGTTTTAAAGACAAATAATCTTAAAAACAGCAAGAGAAAAGCAGTTAGTTACTTATAAGACTGTCAGCTGATTTCTCAACAGAAACTTTGCAAGCCAGAAGGGATTGGCAAGAAATATTCAAACTAATGCAAAACAAGAAACTACAACCAAAACTACTTTGTCATTTAGACTTTAAGAACAGATAAAGAGCTTCCCAGACAAGAAAAAGCTAAAGGAGTTCATTGACACCAAACCAGTATTACAAGAAATGTTTAAGAGATTTCTTTAAGAAGAAGGAGAAGAAGGAGAAGAAAGAAGAAGGAGGAGGAAGTAGAGGAGGAGGAGAACAACAACAACATCGAAAATATGATTAACAAAATAGCAATAACTACATATCTATCAACAATTACTTTAAATGTAACTGGATCAAATACTCCAATCAAAAAACAAAGATGGCTGAATAAATAAGAAAACAAGACTTTTACATATGCTGCCTACAAGAGACTCACTTAAGATCGAAAGACACACACAGACTGAGAGTAAAGAGATGGAAAAAATATTTCATAAAAATGGAAACAAAGAAACAAACAAAAGCTGGGGTAGCAATACTTATACCATTCAAAACAGATTTTAAAACAAAGCTTATAACGAAAGACGGAGAAAGACCTAGTAATTCTACTTCTCGGTATTTATCCAACATTCAAAACAATAATTCGAAAGGACAAGTGCATCTGGTGTTTATCAGAGCATTATATATAATGCTCAAGATATAGAAGCAACTGATGCCCAACAATGGCTAAATGGATAAGAAGAGGTGGTACATATGCACAATAGAATATTACTTAGCCATAAAAAGAGTGAAATCTTGCCATCTGCAACAACATGGATGGACTTAGAGGGTATTGTGCTGAGTGGAGTAAGACAAATGGCAAAGAAAGACAAATGCCATATGATTTCACTTACACGTTGAATCTAAAGAATAAAATAAATGAAAAACAAAACAGAAAATCATAGATATGGAGAATATTTTAATGGTTGCCAGATGAGAGAGGATTTGGGGGGATGGGTGAAAAAAGGGGAAGAAATTAAGAAGCACAAATTGGTGGTTAGAAAATAGTCATGAGAATGTAAAGCATAGGAATATAGTCAATAATATTATAATAACGATGTATAGTGTTAGATGGGTACTATATTTATCAGAATGATCACTTCATAAGTTGTATAAATGTCTAATTGCTATGTTGTATACCTGAAACTAATATAATACTGTATGCCAACTATAATTGAAAAAATTTAAAAAGTTATTTAAAAACAGAAATTATATATAGGTTGAGGTATGTATGATATGTGAGTTTTCAGAAAGGATAAAAATGGCAACCTATATTATTATTATATAAATAAATAAACATCTTATGAAATATAGATAAATAAAATAAAAGGAAAAAATGATGTCATATAAATGGAGAAACATAGTTATAATATTTTTTCCAAATAATAATAATATTCTTGATTGAAATAGTAAAAAGAAAAATAAATTTCGTAGTTGCTTTTTAAAACCAAAATGGTAGAATTTTTCTACCACGAAAATTTTTAGAAAATTAAGTGGAAGGAAATTGCTGCTTGTGTTTAATAAATCTTCCCAAATTGATCAAAATTTTAATTTGGTGTCACAAATATTTCAAAATATCTAATAAAATCACCTCATTTTATATCAATCAACAGTGTAGCAATTCCTCTTATAAAACTAAAATTCCTCATCAAAATAATGAGGAGTTATCACTAAATTTTATTTTAGGTAGATATTAGCTCTAAAATCTAGAAACTTATGATCAGAACATGGGATTGAATGAGAGATATACGTTTTCACTATTACAAAAACTCTCCAGGACTGGCTATGGCCATAAAATTAACACTTCATAGAGTACATTTTAGAAACAACCTATTACAAGGAATTCAAAGCTAAATTCTAATATTATTTATTAGAATTTCTATTAAATCCACATCATACTCTGCCTGAGTTTGTTGCAAATATAATCCTCACCTCCAGATTATTTTGGATTTTTCTTTCTATACCCATCATGTGTTCCAAGTTCTCTTGAGATTGATGAACATTTCACTTGTGGGACCAGTTTAGAAAATAATATAGAAATCTGTCTAGTGCAGGTGATGATTCTAATATCATGACTCTAAACAGAAAAATAGGTCCTATTGTTTTACCGTTTCCTAAAATACTTAAAGCAAAGGACCTGAAATGAAGTTGCTCACTTGTTTATGGTTTATAAAAATGAATATCTACTGAATCAAGCAGTCCAACATCAAATCAAAATCCAAACACAGATGAATGTTAAGACTGTAATCCAGTTTTAGACATCAAGGTTGCTAACTTTAAATAGCATTAATAACCTAATTACCTTCTTATTAACAGTGATAGAACAGGTTTAAAATTATAAATATTCCTGTGGAAAAAAGATACTTAAACCTTAAAATTACAGTCTTCAGTCATGGTTATATTTGACACACATGGATTCCTCAAATAGGCCTAGTTGTCTCTATTGTGAACTGTTCTTATCATTTGAAAAATGTTTGAAAAATTACTATCTGAAGTTTATTTATCTGAACCTTTAACAATAGGCATAACTCTTTAAATGCATGTCTAGATCCCATAAGAAAAATCTCTTTTCTGGAGCTGAAGGCAAAGCATTCTCTGGAAAATTTATATTGGAGAGATATCCATAGAGTCCATAATTTATTACATGTTATTTTCTCAAATAATATAATTTTAGACAGCTTTCTAATAAATCCTGGCCACCAAAAAAGTATTGAAAATGGTATTTCACTGTAGTTTGTATCACAGTGACTTTTCACTTAAACAACATAAAACAAAATGTTCGTCAAGTCCAGGTTAGTGGGAAAAATCTCGAAGAAGTCAAAGAAGAAGGGAACAGAGATAATGCTTTCAGCATGGCTGCTTGGAAGGTGGCACAGCCTTAAAAGACAAACAGAGGTTGGAAAAACTGGAAGGGGCAAAGTCATCATTTCCGCTGAAGTGTGCAATAGGAACTAAGTCACTGAGGCACTATCGAGTCTGGACAGCAAGAGATATAAATAGATAGAAAAGAGTGGGTATAATGCAGAATAGTACTGAAAAGGCTTTGTAGTAGTAGGAGGAGAGGAGAATGTTTTCAAGAGTCCTTAAAAATGTCATTTCCCTCTCTGTGTTTGATTTTTAACCCATAATTACATTTTTAAAAAATTATTATTATCAAACCTATTTAAGTGGCAATGTAAGTCACAATCTCTTATTCATAACCTTTGGGAAATGTTTTTCAGAGTATTTCAGATTTAAGAAAGATAATACAGTATATATACCATGTATTATGTAACACATCAAGCAGGATCTGTGGTGATACTATGTAATCAAACACATTCTTTCCTGAGCAAAACGTGATTATTCATATAAAGTAGGGTAAATAAAGAATATAAAATCATTTATATTTTTCCACTTGAGTCATTTCAGGTCAGAAGTTGCCATCAAACTAATTCACATCAGGTTTTGCTGAAAAAAGTTACAAAACAAAACAAAACAAAACACACCCATTTAATTTTCAGAACTTATTAGACTTAAGAATTGTGTCTAAGATATTGAAGTTGTATATTTTAAAACTTCATGACCAAAAATATAGTAAAAAAAGCATAGGTACATACATACTCTATAAAGTTATATCATAGAAGTATTTAATTCATTTAAATTAAATTTAATTTAAAGCTATGAACAAAAATACTCAAAATGATATTTTTTTGAATAAAGTATATGTAACTAAAAATATTTAATCAGGAGATGAGGAGCCAGACACTATACTGAAGTTAGGAAGTTTGGAGAAGGCCAACCTGTGTGCCAATAAGAACAGGGGGAGAGCAGCTCATGGGATGGAGATTCCCAAGTTATGCCAAGAAATGCCTAAGGGACTAGAACATTTAGAAAGATTGGAACATGGATTTCTTCTCTCTTTTACTTTTCAGGAAGAGAGCAAGCACCTGAATGTGGAAGGTGAATCACAAATGTAGCCCTGTCAACCACTTCTCAGTAACCTAAAAAATTAAATAAAATTCAACACAGTATCTGATAAATAGATCTTATATAATTCCAATCACTTTCCTAACTATACAACACTTGTCTTGCATTGAAAAAGGAAAGAGGAAAGAACAAAAAACAGGCAGAAAACCAGGAACTCCTTACTTGTTACTTATGCCTGAATTCCTTTAATGTGAGGGAAAAAATTATTTTATTCTAACATTAGAGAGTTAAATAAAATGTAAGTTCTTGTAAAAAGGCAATGGAGTGATGAATAGATCTATTCAAAAGATCAAACTGATTGTAGCTCCTTATTTTATTTTTGTGAGGAAGAAAGTAAGGAGACCAAGAGGATTTTAAACATATTTGCTAACAGTAAACAGTGAGAAAATGAGATTAAGAACAGAAACCAACACTTTCAAGGCAGCACAGCATTGGCTAATGTACTGGTCACTTTCAACTGAGTTGGATCAAAAACAGACTCTATACAGATATTTTGGTCTTTCACAAACAAATAGCTCCACGTATATGATGTGTACTTAAAAAAATAAGAATAGCTGAAATCACACACAGGTAAAATTAACAAAAAAGTTAAAGTATGTACAACATGATTCTTTAAACAAATATAAATATTCATTTATATACTTACATGTAAAAATAAGAAGTACATGGTTTATTCAACACTAACAGTCATTGGGATTGTCGGTAATTATTTGTTGTCTTAATCTTCTGGTTCTTAAATGTTCTTTAAAAAATATTTCTAATGTTTTCATAAAAATTATGAAAATGTCTAATAGAGATTCTTCAGGAAATATATTAAATCAGCTATCATTATTTCATATACTTTTTATTCTCAACTAAATAGAAGTCTATTTTTAGCAATAAACCATAGGTTTTCACAATAGACAAACTATAAAAAGTTTATCTCAAGTAGTAAGACAGAAAAATTCATAGTAGACTTAACCATAGTTGCCTGGGTAATTTACTTACAGTACACATCCACTCTGATTGACTTTATCGCTGGGGACCCCAAGCCATTCTCTGCTTTACAGTAATACCGGCCTCCTTGGTGTCGCTGAATATTTGTAATTCTCAAAGTCTCATTGAAGACACTTGAGTCTTGGAATCTGTCAGAGGCACTTCCTGCTGTTTTGGTCCACCTGATCTGAGCAAGCATCAACAAAGATTGTTACTTTAGGTTGGTTTTTTCACAGGGAAGTCAAAAATCAAATCATTTGAGGAGTTCGTTTTCAGAACTACTACAATGCCATTCTTGGCCAGTTATTGAAAAATTTAAAAAAGTTTATACATACAATTAAATTATAAAATTGTAAATGCAATGTCATCATTGTATAGTGTATATAAGTTGAATTCAATTGCATAGAATTCATCAATAGCTTAATCAGTGCAGAGGGCAAATAAATATAATATAAAGGGAATTAAATATAAGTATAATCACCTCGCTTATCTGTGGTTCACCTACTGTGATTTCAGTTAACCTGCAGTCAACTGCGTGCGGTCTGAAATGTTAAATGGAATATTCCAGAAATAAATAATTTATGTTTTAAATTGCACACCACCATTCTGAGTCATATGATGAAATCTTACACTGTCCTACTCCATCCTGCCAGGGATATGATTTATCCTTTTGTCTGGTATATCCATGCTGTGTAAGCTACTGCCTATTAGTCACTTAGTAGCCTTCTCAGTTATCAAATCAACTGCTTCTGTACTTGTGCTCCATTAATTCTTGTTTATCCTAACAATGGACCCAAACCAGTTCACATATCATTTATCACACTATATAGTTATAATTGTTCTATTTTACTATTAGTTATTTTTATTAATCCCTTACTGTGCCTAATTTATAAACTAAACTTTATCATAGGTATGTCCATATAGGAAAAAACGTAATACATATAGGGTTCGGGACTGTCCATGGTTTCAGGCATACACTAGAAGTGTTAGAAAGTATACCAGAGAATAAGGAGGGATCTACTAAAGTACACAGGAAATACAAATTAGTTTCTCTTTTTGTTGGGCATTTAAGATTTTCTTTTATATTTCTCAAACCTTGTAAATACATTTTATTTATTACTACAGGTACTGTAGCTAGGCTCTCAATTTTTTTTTGGACATGCTTCATTATTTTGTTTCAAACTTCTTGTTGATTTGAAGAATTTAAGTATATTGCTATAATGGCTTTTTGAGATTATGCATAATTTTATACACCTGGTTGTTAAAGGTGTAGTTTTTTTAATATGGCTTTGCTTTAATAAGCTCACAAATGACTTGTCTGTTTTGATAATTAGAATTCACTTTACATCAATAATTATTTCCGAAAAATGTGCAAACTTTTCCAAAGAAAACATTTCTATTACACTGCCAAAACACTCTGAATATCTAAAACATTTAATTATAAACAATACCATTCTTTTAAACACAGCTGTGTATGACAGACTTAGTTTTTGCTATCAATAAAGACCAGCATTCAACTCAAATTTTGTGTATTTTAGTTTATAAAACCTGAACAAAAGCCACATGATGGTACTGCAAAGTGATACAAAATAGGAAGTAAAAAAGGATTTAGTTTTATTTCTCTCCTTGTTCCTGCTGTATTATATATTTGTTTTTATTTTCAAATTGAGAAATGGCTGATAAAACTCCTCTGGTCAACACACATGAAGAAACATGAAAAAATGCCACTGAAGACTATGTCTTCAAAATTGAAACCCTATAATACTGCCATTATGTATGCTATCTTTATATAATGTTAATTAAAATATATGATCTAATGACTTTAAAAGTACCTTTAAAAAGCCCTCCAAATCATTAAAATGTCAGTATGAATAAATCATATTTGCCCTTAATTGTTGGGTAAATAAAAATATTAATTAGAGATAATAAAAATTGACTAATTTACAAAATTAAATATCAAATACTTATTCAGCACTTTGTGCATGGAACATACACAGAAATAAACAGCATAATTACAGATTTCAAGCAATTTATAAACTGATTACAAGTATGCATATAAATAACCAGGGTGTAACAAGGGCACTGGTTTGATAAGTAGTATTTCCATGGCGAAATCTGAAGTTCTATTTTCATTTAAATTTTAAATCTACAGCTAAACGAATAAAGAAGACAAATAAATAAATTACATATTTTTGTTCTTGTATATAAATATACTAATTCTCTTTAAGATATTAGATATTTCTAAGATATAACCTAGGATATAAACAAAAAACAATTTCAATTAAGAGACCAAGTTTTCTTTGATGATCACGATATAATAACTAAAATTGATTTTGAAAAAGAAATATTTCAGAAAATAAAAAAAAAAAGTGTATCAGGATAAAAAGAGAGGAAAATGGCCTAGCACTTTCAGATATTAAAAATACATTATTAAGATACAATGATTAAGTTGTATAATACTGGTATAGTACTAAAAAATTGTTCAAGAATAGGGGAAAAGAGAGGTAAGAGTGTGTATGCACTTGTGTGTGTGTGTATGAGAAAGAGACAAAAGAGAAAGGTGAAAGAGAGAGAGAGAAGAAACTATGACATAGACTAGCAGTTATCAAACGTTTTAGTCTTAGACTACCTTTACACTCAAAATTTATTAAGGACACCAATTGTTTTTGTTTGTTAGAATTATATCCATTCATAATTATTGTATTAGAAATTAAAACTGAGACCATGTTAAACTATGTATTATCAACTCATTTTTAATTATATAATAAACTAATGACATGTTAACATAGAGAATATTTTTAGTCTGAAAACTATATATTTCAAACAAAGAATAATTGAATAAAAAGAATGGAATCATTTTATAGTTCTTCAAGTCTCATTAGTATCTAGTTTAGTGGAAATGATCTGTCTGGAGAATCATATCAGCGTCTGCATGCAATCTGTTGCAACATGTTGCTTTGCTTGAAGTATTTGAAAATAATCTGGCCTCACAGTATTTGGTTGTAAAGGGAAAGGTATTTCAACAACCTTTTCAGAACATCGTGAATAGTCTTTGATATCACACTCAAAAGTGGTAGTGTCCTAATATTTGCTTGCAAAGTGGAATATATAACCATATCGATGACCTTTTGGCACCGTTATATTAAAATACATTGGTCTATCCTGCACTTTGTATAGCTTTTTACTCATACATGATTTTATAACATCATGCATTAGTCATTGGAAAATATAAATTCACGGATATTCCAAATGTTGACACATTTCATTTTATAAGACAAGTCATTTTTATTAATCTCATCATCAGTATCTTCAGTAGAGTCTTTAAGTGTTGGGAAGCCATCATGCAGATTTTGACATTGATAGATTTTCCAAAATTCTAGTTTTTATCTTAAAACATTTTATCTTAAAATTTTATCATTAGTAACACATATAGCTAAGGTGCTTTCTTTGAGATGGCAATTTCACTTCACTTTTGAGAATATATTTGCCAAATACCCAAGTCTGAATAACCATAATTTGTATAACAATTATTTGTTAAAGTCAAAACACAATTTTATGAAAAAAAAGTGTCTAATATACCACAAAACTTAATCACACAGTCTGTTACCTTGAGAAAACCACTGTACATTAGTAAACAGCAGAAGTGTTTTATAGAAATTTTCCATTTTGTCACACAGAACATTAAAAATATAGTAGTCAAGTTTCAAAATATGAGTTTTTTCCACCCTTTCTCTACTTTTTAAAAATAAATACTGAAAGGAAATAATCCTGAGTCACAGAAAGATAGGAATCTACTCATTGAGAGGGCTTACAAGTTATATATGTAATTGAAGACACACACACACACAAAAAAAACCCTAGACATACTCTGATAAAAGTTGTGATTTTGAAGTCTGCAAAGGAAATCATGTAGGCTTCCAGGCAGAAGGAACAGACTGTCACAATGTGTCAGAACCTACTCATTTCCTAATATTGACTCTCCCGTTTTTTCATTGCAGTTGAACCTTAAATTATCCATCAGATAATGGCTGTCCAGGACAAAGAAAACATTGCCCAGTTATCCATTCAGCATGTTCTTGCCAGTGTATTTCAAGCAGAAATATCCTTATAAGAAAGCAGTACTCTACATTTAGCTCATTTCAGCATGTTTCCACTGGCTCTCATTGTGGACCATGAGCTTATTTGAAATGAACATCAGGCACAAAGAAGCAATAAAAGAGAAGAATATAAATTCTTGACATCACAGAGTTGTACCCACCTGACCTGAACTAGTTATAGCTCTTGATTTCTACATGAGAAAGAAATAAAATTTTATATTATGTCATAATCTGGGAGGATTTTCTATGACTAGCATCTAAGTTTAATTCTAATTGATAAGCCTGGGTGGTACAGGAGATCAGTTTGTCTTCAAGAGTCTCATCTCTACCACTGAAAGCTCAAAAACAATGGAATAACACCTGCAGTTACTAAAAAAAGGGGCAGGGGTGAGGGGTGGGGTGGGGTGTGTGTATCTATATCCCAGTATCTGACAGCCAAAATCTCATTCATCTTAGTATGAAAGAAAAATATTTAGTGCTATGCAAACATTCAGTAATCTCAAAATTCAAATAATCCCACCTGACAAAAATACTTGAGACAATATTAAAACCACCGAATGAATAAATTGGATGTGAAGCAATGATATAGAAAAGCATATGGTGGTGAGCATTTAAAATGAGTATATGTGCATTTGATGAATAAGTATGGTTCATCTGAGTAATATACAATTCAAGTACTAAATAAAATTTCTTAAAACCAAAATATAAATATATATAGAATAAAAAGATTAGTAATATTTTAGCAAAACTTTGGAGTTTGGAGTGGGTGTAGAACATGAAGAGGAGGTAAAACTCTTAATGCCTTGTGGGAAGAAAAGGAAAGGGAAGGAGAAAAATAAGTTATCTAAAATCTTACACTTTAGAATAGTCGAAAGGGGAAAAAGTGTGTCTCTATGAGAGGAACAGTAGGTATTTGTTTACAAATATCAAAGAACTATAAATATCTGATTAAAACAATTTTTAAAATACACAATTCCAGAAATGAGAGGGAAAATAAGATAAAAGGGAAAG
>NW_006442512.1:8106551-8108103 GCF_000325575.1 Pteropus alecto | reverse complement strand
TATATATAATTTTAAATAAATAATAACCATAGAATAGAATGGAAACAGTTGTATCAGTCACAGACTAAATGTGAATAGATTGAATTTGCTCATTATAACAGTCTATTAGACTAGATTTAAAAGAAACCTGTTTATATGCTATATCAAGTACATATATAATTGTATATTATTATATAACTTTACATCTACTTATATAATTTATAGATTATTAAAAGTAATAAGTTTATATGCTATTTATCAAATATATTTATATATATGTGTGTGTGTGTATATATATATAATTTAATATATACTAAAACAGGTGGCAGTAAAAGATTAGGAGTCAAGATTGGAAAAGACACAAAGTGGTAATAGAAATATGTAAATTAAAATCAATCATCACTCAGAAGTGACAATATTTATATAGAGTAAGATAAAATTAATAATACATTTTCAATTTAAAACACTGATAAGGAAAGGTCATTATTTTATGTAATGTTAAAAGTCACAACTTATAGAAAAGATATAGTCATTAATTAGTATGCAGTAGAATACAGAGCAGCTAAAGTTATAAAACAAATTAGAAATGGAAGAATTTGAGAAACATGAAGTTGCAATGGGAAATTCCAATATATATTTGAGAATTATGCAGTTCTAGATAATACAATTTTTCTATTAAATTAAAAAAATAATTAAGACAGGGAGAAACTGAAAAATAGGATCGACGCATGACTAATAAAAATCTTCCATTCATAGAATGGATTTTTTTCTAATGTCCATTAAAAATTCACAAAAATTAATCACGTAGTTGGAAGCAAAAAAACAACCAACCAAACAAACGAAAAACAAAACCTTAAAGAGCAGAGACAGTACAGGCCATCTAATCTGGACTATATTCAATACAGTTACAAATGAATAATCAAAAGATGACAAATACATCGAGTTATTGCTCAAAGAGAAAATTAAAAGGAAGATTGTTAACTATCTAGAAGTCAAGAAATAAAAAACCACTTCATACTAGAATCTATAAATACAGTGAAAGGGGTGCATAGAGGAAAACATAAATCTTCTATATTAATGAATGAATAAATAAATAAGTAAATAAATAAAAGGAATACTCATCTAATTTATTTTAATTAACATAGATTGCTGGACTCTAACCTAAACTACTGTTTGTTAATCAATACAAGAAATGTAGAACTAATTCATCTTTATTTTTAATTTCTTCCCCTGGAGATTCTTCTGAGCTAGCCTGGCATAGGTGCACAGAATTTCATTGGAGAAACAGTAAAACACACAGGAAGTACCATAAGAAAGCTTTATGGATAACTCAAGTCTGGATATCAGCAATTAATTCAGTAGATAATCTACATGTATCTGTTGAATGAAAATATAACACTTAACTTGAAACCTGAGTGGTTGGTAGATTTAATGATGAAGATTAGGTGCTGCTGTAAAACCAACAATTAACAGTGATTTTTACAAGATAAAAGGTAGATTCTGTTGTGTAAAAAAAATTCTGGAGCAAGGCAGACCAGTGTGTACTCAGGGCTCTGCTCAGAGACTCAGGCAT
>NW_006442512.1:8001284-8106535 GCF_000325575.1 Pteropus alecto | reverse complement strand
GTCTAAAATAACAGTTATAATATAGTTGTCACACCCCATTCCTAGCAGAAGGAAAGATGAAAAGACAAAAACTGTCTGCTAGTTGTCTTTTAGAGAAAGTTCTAGGATGCTGCCTTGTGATGCTTCTACTTAGATTGTATAATTATAGCCACATCCTTAGCTACAAGGAAGACTGGGAAATGTTCTCCTTACCATGCATGGTACCTCCCTCCCAGCCTCCTGCTAAAATCTGATGTTTCAATAACTCTGGAAATAGAGGATAAAGGATATTTGAGACAACTGCAAGTCCCACAGTGGGAATGAAATCTGATTTCAAATGTGCTGCATTATTAAATATGATTGTGTTTAAATTGCGACAATGACTTTAAGCAATATTTTCCATAAGCATAACATGAAAAGAAGATACTAGAATTTAGGAAATACTTTTTTATTGCAACTCTCTACTTAATCTGAAGAAACAACATAGAGATTCTCTTAGGTCACAGAACATGACACTTGAATTAATGTCCAGTGAATGAAGATTTGTTCATTGAAGCTACTTTTTATCAGTTGCCATATACATTCAGATCAATCTGTAGAGACAAATCTGAGCTTTGTCCCAGTCTTGTTTGTACTTTGAAAGAAGATTCTATTCAGCATAAGAAAACCAGAAGAGTAAAATAAACATTATCTTGTCTAATATGCTATAATTATTGGGATGATTTGCCACCACAGCCTTTGGGAGCTAAACAAAGACAGTTACGGAGTGTCAGCCTGAAAGAGTATAAAAGAATATCTACGACGGTAGGCGATTATGAGTAGATGTTGCTCATTACACTTTCAAAAAAAAGAGGTTATCTTCTTATCCTAAACTAATATCAGGAAAAATTACAGAGGAAATATGTTCTCTTTGAATTATTTAATACAATAAATAGAATTCTGAGTGGCACAGGACTCCAGATCACGCGGGTTCAATTTTTAATAAATTGTATCAGTCTACCGTAAATTATAGCAAAATGTCACACTTGTTTCTAAATCTAATTTTATAGAAAGAACCACAATTGTCTGACAAAGCAACAAAATTTTAACATGAAAACGTCTATACTCTATGCATAAAACACTATATTTTTCTAGTATGCCCAGAATATTAGATATCACTACTAACATTACTAATTCTACTACTACTAATAGCAATATAATTTATATCTTTAAAAGATTTCTAGGAATTAGAGTTATTATTTGATATATGACCACAGTGTGATAAAGAAGAATTTCTCAGTATGTATAGTGTAAATAAAAAGCTCAGAAAAATATTATAAAAAAGAGAGGGGAAGAGAGGAGAAAGAGAGAAAGAGAGGGTGGGAGAGGGACAGGGAGAGGGGGTGAGGGGAGAGAGAGAGAGAGAGACTGAAAATCAATAAGGGGTCTTCTCAGCAGCCAGAGGATAGAATGGTGAAAGAGACGGAATCATCACGGTAAATGCGTTGGAAACAAAAAGAAAATCATGGGGTGAGGATGGGTGTTTCTGAAACTAGATATGCCTAAAAGCAGAGACTTTAGTTTTTCTAATCTTTTTTTTTTGGCCGTAGCTTTTCTTTGAACTTAAACTTTGAAGAATTCACTCAACTCTCTTGCGCGAATACACAGTGAGAGAAATGAAATAAAATTAGTGTTTATCTTTAATAATGTCATGCTTCTTATATGTATGTGGAGCAATTACAATAGGGCTTGCTAGCATTATTTCAAATCGAAGATGACAGAAGAGTAAACATCTTGGTGAAATTGCTTATAAATACAAAATGTTGGGGATTGATGTAGGCTGCCTCGTGGAAGGGTTTTATTTTGCAGTGTAATTAAGACATTAATTATGGACTCCAACAAGTAACAGAATTTTACTTCTTTAAAAGTTTACAAAAATCATCATCTGATTTTAATCCCAGGACAAGCGTAAAAAGTAGGAAAAAATGTTTTCCCTATTTTACAGCTATAGTTTTTTCCATGATCATGTGACTCTGTGCCTTTGTACACAGGTCTTCTCATCTGAAAGTTCTTCTTTTTTCCTTCACTTATTATCTAGTTAACTCCCTCTGATCCTCCAGAAGTAATTTTGTTAGAAATCATCCCCTCTCCCATAAAACCCTATTACATCCCATCTTCTTTGTTGCCATAGCATCCCGCGGTTCCCTCTTTGAGAGTACTCATCACATGTTATATAAATTAGCTATTTTTGTGTCGTTGCAAATAACTGGTGTTCTGCCTGATTCTCTGAGTCCCTTTATCCTTCTTACATGTACCTCCCTAGGATTCCCTGTTTCTCATAGAAGAAGGTCTTTGGGCTGTGGAGCCATTTTGCTCTCAGAGGCAGTCTTGGGAATGCTTGAGACTCTCCTCTCCACCCAGTAGGTCCTAGCCAGTGAACGCTAGTGTGGATATAAAATTCCAACTCCCTTGCCTCCAGTTAGGACAGATTATGAAGCAGAAGCATAATTTATACTCCAGAGTTTCTTTGTAGGATTAGGTTGAAGCTAATCTCCTAAAGTGACACCTTTGCCTGACTGCTTCCCTTTCCTCTCCTGCTTTCTTGATCTATTAGCAGTTTCTCCTAAGTGCACTTCCTTTATAAGTCATAGACACATGAATTCTCATCTCAAGTTCTACTTTTAAAGAACCAGACCTAAGATATAACTCTTTTGCCTTTAATAAACTGTAAACCATTACAGCAAGGATTGTTCTTGATCTTGGTATCTCCAGCCCAAAGCACTGAGCCTGGAACATAGTAGTAATTAATAAAATCATTGCTGCTTGAGTGGATTCCTAGTACTATAATTATGCTGACAAGAAAACAGAAATTAGATAAAATCTCACTCCGTGAGGCAACCACAATATATAGCAATGAGTTTCAGTTAATTGAGATGTTGCTCCTTTAATACATATTCTTTCAAATAAAAGTTGACTCTATTCATCTGCTTTTATTTTGAAATATGCCCAGATTTCTGTTTAAATTCTATGATATTTAATGAATTTATAGTAATACATTTAAATATTTTTTCCACTACTCTTTATAAACATAGGATTATATTTTGAACCTGGGTCGGTAAAATTAGAGGGAAATATCAAACAATACCTTTCTAGTGTCAAATTTTAAATTGTTATTGAATTAGAAATTAGCACCACTAGATAGGACAAAAATAAACTTTGATAAATAGAAAAAGTAAATTTATAAAGATAAATTCATTCAAAAGAACTGGCAATATTAGAGAAAAATAACAAAAAAACAAAACTAGAACAGGTGATTTGAGTTATGAATTAGTCTGTCATAAAACCACTGAAGTTTTAGAATAGACCTAGACTACTAATTGAATCAGCAGTACAATACAGCTGGTATAAAAATATCAAACACTGTGCTAAATATATTCAAATATAATTGAGATGTATGGATTTGACTTCATTTTTATCATAACCTAAATTTTTAAGAATTACATTTCATATAAGCTATAGAAAAATAGGAAAAATGTGAAATATATTCTCTAATTTTTTTATAAGGTGAAAGTAAAGAGATTTGTTTAGCTGCTTCCTCATTGGCCCCTCATTCATAGTTTCTTTTGGCAGTTTCTACTCACATCCCTAACCTCTGAATGGCCGAATGCCTTAAAGCTTGGTCCTTTTCTATCTATGCTCTCTTCCTCAGTCATCCCCTTCAGTACTTTAAATATCATATGTGTGATGATACCTCCTAAGATAGTATTTATAGTTCAGGCCTTTTCCCTGAATCACAGTCTTCTGGCAATACCACCTGCCCTTCATCTCCAATGTAACATATCCAAAATGAACTCTTGAGCTCCCCTCCAAAACCGCTCTCGTAGTCTTTCTCATTTCAGTTAATGGCAACTCCATCCTTTCGGTCATTCAGACCCAAAACTTTGCAGTCACCTTGAAAAGAGAATGCCAATAAAAACACACTATCATATTATTACTCTTAATTCCCCCCCCCCAAAAAAAAAAAAATTACCAGATCTGCGATGGACTTTGAAATCTGTGTTATAATTAGAGAAGTAGTTACATAGTCATTCAATGAACTTTCATGTTTGCCAGGGATCTTTATGACCCTTGAAGATGAAAACATAAACTAGATAAAATCCCATTCCACAAGGTTCCCACAATATACAGCGATGAGTTTGATGACTCATGGAGGACTTACAGGACTCATATAGTCATACTTGTGACTATGATACATTGTAGTGAAAGGATATAAAGTAAAATTAACAAAGGGAAAGATTTATGGGGCAAGATTTGGAGGAAGACAAGCACAAGCTTCCAAGAGTCCCCTCCTCCCAGAGTCACAGAGGAGGCACTTAATTCCCTCTGTTAAATTATGACAACATGTGTGAAATGTCTATCAGGAAAGTTCATTAGAGACTCAGCTTTCTTAGGGGTTGGTCACATAGGTACCCCCTGCCTAGCATATACCAAAATTCAGACTCCCAAAAGTACAGCAAGTGTTCAGTGTCAAGCATACTGTTTGTAAAAACAATTTAGGCATAGTGAACTATATTTAGATAGAAAATGGTGGGACTCTTTCTGAAATCCAAATTCCCAGATGCCAACTGAAGTAGGGCCAACATTGCAAGCAGGCCTTTTTAAGGCTGGTATTTTCAGGCCTGTCAGGTTAACACTTCCTGCTCACACGTATACATTATAGCAGAAGTGTTATGTGAGCCTTCTGAAGAAGCTCCGTAAAAGAGAAGGACATGGGCACATTTATCTTTTTCTCTTTTCTTTCTTGTTATCAAATGTGAACACTGGGGCTCCAGGACCCATCCTAGACTGTGGAACAAACTCCAAGGTAAAAGTCATATGCTAAGGATGGGTCCCTCATGACATAAAGTCATCATACTATCTCAATACTCTCCATATCTAGATTTATTTTCTTGGCAGAATTGATGCTTATCTTATTTAAGCTGCGACTGTTTCTGCATTCAGTAATTAGTAGGTAAGCACAATTTGTCATGAAAAAATTAAATTAAGCAAAATATAATAAAGCATCCATTTTTAACATGTGCAGATCCTATAAATAGAAGATCCACTCTGTTTTTCTAAATGCAAAATAATAAAAGTAGTACCCTTGAAAAACAACTAGAAATACACAAGGAAATAAGTTGCATGTTTTGGAAATGTTATGTTTAAAGCATCCAAAAGCTTTGAGTGCTAGTTCATGAGAGAAAAAATAAACTATTGGTTAAAAAATAAATAAAGCATTAAACTGGAGCTTCATGACTTAATCATCAATACGTCATTTTTATGAAGAGGAAGGTGCTTTGATGGCATATATTCTGACACATTTTTCTTTTGGTTATTTGAGTGACTAAGTACAAGAGGGTGGTCAAGTTTCACTATAATATTTTTTCCAGACTTAAAAGACTTCCCTGATTTAAACTTAGCACTTTTATACTAACTAATTAATATTTATTTTACCACCAAATTTTACAAATTAAAATTTTTTTTAAAGTGTTGCTACTGAACAGCTTTCTATCTTCTTCCTTATGTGTTTCTTATGGGAACATTTTTTACCATCATTCGTAATCTCATTAAAAGTGAAGTAGTGATTTCTTTAATGATTTTTTTATAAAAATATAATCTGAATTTATTGTAGTCACTGCAGAGCATTAGGAATATAATAAAAAATAAATTGCTCTATTCAGCTCACTCCAAGACAGTACTCTACTATAGCTATATTTCAATTTATTCATAAGACAACCAAATGAACTTTTGCTATTTAAAGTATTTAAAAAACACCATAACACTTATAGAAAAATGAGAATGTCTTTTGGCATTAGGCTTGACAGAGATGTCTATAATTGTGGTGTTCTAATATTCTAACAGATACATTTAGCCAGATTTTGCAAATAAATAATTCTGTGCAATTCTATTTCATGCTTTCTAATAGTTTATCTAAAATATCAAAAAAAAATGTTACATTAAATTGGCCTAAGACAATATTTTCAAGTAAATTATTTGTCCCTTTGAATTTTTCTGGGCACCTAAAACTGGAAAGAGAAATTAACTTCTTTAATTCTTATGAGTACATTTTCAATCTTATGGAAAAATCTTTACCTGACACCTTACTCCTAAAATATTTGAGCAATTTTTATTTATTTTTTATTTTTCATTTATTTATTTATTTATGTTAGGCGAAGCAAGCCTTGGTTGACTTCACAGATTGCAAGGACCTTGTCAGTTTATAATCCCTTACTTTTTATTTTTTTTTTTACCCCTACAGCACCTGGTCTTACTAGGTGGTCTTCCATCCAAGTACTAACGAGGCCCGACCCTGCTTAGCTTCCAAGATCAGATGGAATCGGGCTTGTTCAGGGTGGCATGGCCGTAGACTTGTTTGAGCAATTTTTAGAAAAATAAGAACAAAAACTCATTTAATGAGTATCTTGCAACATTCAGAGGTACATATGACCTGTATTCATAAACCAGTAGTTGCCACTGATGATCTGACATGGAGCTGAGGTGGTGATGATAGAGTTGAGGAACAATTGCAAATACAGATGAAGCTTCACTCCCTGGCCCGCTGCTCACCTCCTGCTGTGTGGCCCGGTTCCTAACAGGCCACAGACCAGAACCGGTTCACAGTCCAGGGGTTGGGGACCCCTGTCATAAACTGTCAAATTAGACTTAAACTCAATTCAACATCCAGATGATTGAGAGCTACCAACAAGAAGACATGCAAAAGTAAATTGAGGCTTCAGAAATAATATACATGACAAGGTCCATTTTAAATGTTCATGCACATGGCCCAATTTCAGGACCCTTCAATCAGACAGTATTAACAGTATGCTAATCTTGCACACATTTAAAACATTTCAGCTCACTAAATTATTGTCAGAGTTAAATACTGTAAGAATTTATAAAGTTGTTTCAATTTTGAATAAAGCTTAGAAAGCGAAGAAATGAAAACTAATACTGTGTTGGATTCTGAACTAGGCACTTTTGCATAATTATCTTTATAACAACTCTACAAGTCAATAATATTATCCAATTTGCAGATGACTAAACTGAGATTCAGAAAAGTTAATCAACTTTCCCAAGACCATACGATTAGTAAATAGTGGTTCCAAGATTCTGACAAGCATCTGCATGACTCTATTTCTACTGAAAGTAGCAGATATTTGTTAAAGGCTTACTCTGACAAATATTTAAGTATCTCATTTAAACTTCACTATAATCATATCAATTATATACTACATCTCCATTTTACAGATGAGAAATTGACACTGAAGCAGTAAAATGATTTTCCTAAGATCCCACAAATAGTATATGGGGGAGGTAGAATCGAGGTCTCGCTCGATCTGAAGTCACAGACTGTTTTTAGTCTCACTCTGGTGTTAACAAAAACTGACGCCGGTGGCTCTAATTCAAGTTAGTTCAAAGGATCTTCCTCCAAGAGCAAATGAAAATGGATGGTTGCTTTAACACTTAGAAAAGAGAGCACACATTATTCAACTTTACTGACCCTCTGTCACATTTTCTGCACATGTTTATATTCTTACTAGAATATTTTTTTCCTAATGGAAATAGAGATAAAGAATAAAGCACAAAATTATCTTGTATAGTATCACCAGGATTCCTGGAACTGTGTGTTCGAGACAAGAAAAGAAATAAAAGGTGTTTGAATTTTTATGCTGGGCAAAGAGGGGAGAAGGAAGAATTTTTAAAGTTGAAAGAGGAGGTCTACAGAGAAGCTTGCCCTAAGACAGTGGTTTTCACAAACAAAGGGAAATAGATAGATATAATTTGGGTGGCTTCAAGACATATTTTCAACAGCGAGTTAGAGATTTTGACTTTTGTACAAATATAATAAAGATCAAATGGATTATAGGGATAAGTGGTTGATAAATTTCCCTATATGACCATGTATATAGTTCATTGATTACTTATCATCTCTTCAAACTTTTGACTTGGATGCCTTCTTATAATTCAGATATCAGAAAGATAAAAACTACCTTTACCAGACTCGCACTAAGGTCGCTGACAGGATTTGGGTTTTATCAATAACAATTCAGAAACAAATTAAGTTTCAAAGGAGGTGTTTTGTGAGGAATCAATTTTTGTAGGTGAGAATTACAGTAAGCATGGTTATGAAACAGACCCAGCAGTTCTGGAGTACATGTCTCAATTCTTCTATTATTAGTAAGGTACATGTTTCTTGAGGCTACTGGTTGGAAAAACTACTTTGTGATTCTAACAGGGAAAGCAATTCCCTCAGTGGGCAAAGGCTGTGAAGTTATTCTGGGAATAATTTCTGGAAGCCCAGCCTTAAAGCCTTCTTCAGCCCTTACAATTAGTTTTGTAATGAATTAATTACCTAGATTAATCCATTTATGCTTATATTAGCTAGAATAAATTCTGCTTTTCTCCTCATTCTCACCTGCCCTTTATCAGCTTTACCTTCAAAGCCAGGCCTAGCAAAGTAAAAGTGGAAGCAAGTTCAGCGCTATGTCACTTTGAGCATCCATTCTCCAAATGCATGCTCCTCTTCTAGGATTTATCTGTATTAGTATTTGCTGGAGACAACAATATTTATTCCACAAATATAAATGAGCATCATGAAATCTAAGTGCCCACTATAATTAATATATTGATACAAAGTCTTGGTTCCCTAAGTATCATCAATTCTCAAGTTTAAATGACGTATTCCAATCCTATAATTTTAATGAGAGAAAGAAGAATGATGGTAACTGGTAACTGAAGAAAGAAGTGACACCTTTAACAGAATGTAAATAATCAGAACTCATCTTCTGCTAAATAGAAACATTATTAGGAGCTGCATAAAATATGCTGAAGCCACTTTGCATGATTCATAAAGACTTTAATGTATCTTCAATTTAAGGTAAGCATTATTATAAAAGAGCTTCATAGTCAGTATTTAAAGTATCAGTTTATTTAATTTCAATAAATTATTTAAATTTAAAGTTTAAAAATGAATATTTGCTGTTTAAAAATAAATTATGTTCAAGTTCATATATAGATGAAAACACCAATATCTACACAAAAACTCATGAATACTTAGTGTTATCCAGACATATATGTTTATTTCAGTGTTTATAATCAACCTCATATGAAAAACTAAACTTTCAAGTAAAATATAAATGAAATACTTATAAAATTGATATATCACAATGTCATAAATACAATGCTTACAAACAAAGATTTGTTTACTTTCCCTCCCATCAATTTAGTTTTTGAGCCAGCATATGTGAAGAAATATATTTAATTTGCATCAATACATTTGAAGAAGGACCCAGTTGGGACCCCTCTAATAGAGGCCTCACAGTGTCTCTGGCTTCATTTTTCCTTGCTCTATAGCGAAACAATAGATTGTCCCCAGCGCTTGACCCAGAGCTTAGAACATCTTCTGCCATAGAAAATTGCCCTGAAACTAATGATTAATATCTTTATGCTTACTGATCATAATCCTTTGGTCTAGCATTCTTTCCAGACTACTTCCATCTTTGTTCCTGGGTTACTAACACCACCAGAAGACCATGTTGCCAGAGGAATGGCTCCTTGAAGCACAATAGAACCTCCGCCCCACCAAGCAGCATGTAGCCCCTGGAATGATTTTCTTTTAAATACCCTAAGCTGGACTGAGAAGGCAAAGCAGTTTTGAAGGTATTAAACTGCTGCCTTCTCAGATCACCAGTGTTCTGACAATAAATGCTTATTCTAAATAGCACAACTCCTGTGTTGGTCTATTGGCTGAGTGAGGCAGGCAGCGACCAGACTTGGTCGCCTTCTGGTTTTATATTGTCTTTATAAGTCAGACTTTACACTTTTAGGCCTCAATTGCTACATTATTAAATCTACCTTTAAATACTTCTCATATGATATGGGGTGTACGATGTGAGGTGTCATGGAAAAGACAACAGGTGGAGAAAACAAATGAGGAATTGCCAATCACAAAATACATACCCGAGGCTGATCTAAAAAATGAGGTATAAAGCATAGGAAAACTACATTTCTTTAAAGTTTATAAAAGAAACCACACAGTGTTTCTTATCTAAAAGGGAAAATATTGACCTAACAGCATACATGAGTTTTAACTCATACTCACATTGAGACATTTTTGAGAACATTTTATTCCCGCCCCTATGGTTGGGGGCATTCAAACCTTTTTAAAATCATAAAGTAGGGTCCCTATCAATGGATCTCACCATTAGCCTCATATGTTGAAGTCAGGTACTTTATGAAAATAGGTGACACAGATGAAACTACTTCAGCCTATTGTCCCCTGAGCTATTAAGGATACCCCCTAAAATGTTTTTGCTACCTGGTCATTTCAAATTAAAGCCAATACACATAGCATTTCAAAATATCTTATTTAGATATCTCTTTCTTTTTTACTAACTTTATTTTATAAATTTAGATGACAAAACCAAAATAACATAGTAAGTGACAGAGGTACAATAGCCAGCCTTCCATAATTTCTGAATATTTGCTCAATAATATGTATGTGTATAAATATATATATAAATATATTCAATATATAATTTTATATTTTATGTTATATGTATGCATATACATGAAACTATAATCATAAGTCTTCTGGTATAATAATAAAAACATTAAATAACATCAGATAAATTGCAGACATTATTTCTCAACTATCAATTTAGGTTTGGACACATTTGAAACTTTAATTTTATCATCAGTGGTTTTCATGTGTTATATTCCTTAAGTAAAGAAAATTATAAAGACTTATGATCTCGTTATTCCAAACGTATGTCAAGAAGCCCTAAGAAATCAAATACCTTCATTGTCAATACTTTTGGCAACAGTACATGTTGAGGATACAAAACCAAAAGGAGATAAATGTATGCTGAACTTATCAGGTATTAGGAAATGACATATAATCCATGATGTTACCATGACAATTTATGAAAAAAAAATCTCTTCTAATAAATTAATATAGTCATTATTTCAGGTAAGATGTAATCTTGTTATTAGTCTCATTGCAAAATGAATACAATTCACATCAAACTTTTAATACATAGAAATGCTAGATTTTATCAAAAGGTATTTATAATAAATATGTATTTTTATTTTCTCTAACATTTTTTGAAGGAAGTATTTATTTGATTTTGTCACTTCAGTCATTTACTGTATATTTACTGTATATTTACAGAGTTAGCGTAATTGTCTCTAATTAAGAAGTTAGTGTTCATATGTGTAATCATTTGAACATGTAATTTTGATACCTAATTATATAAATATAGGCTATATTAAAATGATCAAAATCTTCATTATCTTATTGATTTTAAAGACTGCATGATATTTATTAAGTATCTGAAAGAGAAAAGTTTCAAGCATCATTTAAAACACTGTCTTTCCAAATTACTCTCCAAAGTTAACTTAAGATTTGAGGGGGAAATAAAGAGAAGATAATGACAGAAATCTTATGTATCCATATCAGGCCACAAGATAATTTCTGCTTCATTACATACTGTGACATGCCAAAATGCTTACTAGTGAAATCTCACTATTTATGCACTCATTGAATGTATTCATTTATGATACATTTATTACTTGTAAGTTTTGACTAGGAAAAAAAAATCCTGGAATAATTATAGAAGAAAAAGCATTCTATGACTTCTGAAGAAGAAATTTTTGTTTTGTTTTGTTTTTCAGAATTAATCATAAGAAAAATATGAACAATTGATAGCAATTCAAAGAATATAGGCTAAAGGGGGTCTTATAAACTTTTCTATTCCCCACAATCTTTGCTAAATAAATAGATTAATCTATCTTAGACTGGGTCTTTTAAAAAGAACAGAGCCTGAGGCAAGGATTAGAGTGTTGACAGTTTATTTGAGAGGGGAAAGCCCAGGGAAATGAAGGTAAGGAATAGATGAGAGGGAGTAATTGAGACAAGGAAAGATGTGAGGCAATGCAAAGGATAGGTTGCTTGTGATGTGCCTTTTTTCTGCATGCAGGATTATCTGGAAGCTTTGCAAAGGGGAAACATTTATTGCAGTTCTCTGAAGGGAAAAATACAGAGAAATGTATGTCTTATTCCCTCTTCTCTCCTGCTTTCTATTTGCCTTAATTCATGCCAAGAACTAACAGTTCTCAGCTTCATCACCTGGTCTCAAGCCAGATATGAAGGCCTAGAAATGGCCTCAGAGATCAAAGATTTTACCAAAGCCAGTGCCTGGGTACAAGAGTCAAGAAAAAGAAAAAAGAAAAAAAAAAAAGTGGAGAATCAATGGTGCAGTCAGAGAAAATGGGGTTACAAGAGAAAAAGCCATTCTGGGGAGACAATAGCTTTATTACAACATACGCGTTCCAAAAAACAAAGTTGAAGTATACAATTTACTTTAGCAGGAAATGTTTAGGAGCAGTTAGTGTTTGAGGAAAGTCCAAAGTGGATAATACTGATGGAGATCGATAGTCACATGCTATTTCTGGGATAAAGGAATGTTGAATAGGCAGGATGCCTTTTTCCATAGGTCTATAAAAACACAGTGAATCCTGATGTAGGAAATGAGATCTTCCCAAATGTCTCCCTGGTTGCTGGGTAAGGACTGATGGCGCAATGATTGCTGGCACCTTATAGCACCCCACTGGTGATGGTTACATGAATGAATAGCCTCTTCAGTGCCTTCAGAGAGGAGGATAAAAGGATGTGACTTTTCCCACATTAAAACATTGTTAAAAGACCCAATAATCATCTTGTTTGAAAATATTTAAAACAAGTTAACATGCAGTATCAGCTTTAGGAAAAAAAACTAATATTTCAAGAACTTTTTTCCTGAGTCAGGCCATAAAGTATAAAGAAGATCCTCCATGAAAATACACTCTTTAACTTCGCTTGCAAAACTTACAAGGGACAAATTTAATCTTTCCCTCTGACCCAGTTCTTAGAAATTTGTTATCAAGTTACCTATTAATATAACTTACTAGTGCAAATACTCTGAATATGCAGTACTTATAATATCCAGGTTCCTGTAAAAATAGCTATTGCCTCCCCTAGAGTAAGGCAAGTTTTCCCTTATCCACAACCTAAATCTAATTTAGACAGACTTATTATTAATTCAGAATGCCAGAGAATCTGGTGCATAAAAAGGAAAGCTTTGCAAAAAAAAGTCACTATTTCTTGGCCTGATCCAAGAAAATAAGTTCCGATACCTAAAACACCTTAGTTCAATTTTAAAAAAACTAATAAAACTAAAGTTAAATTAAGCAAATTGAAGATTAACGTCTGACATAATCAACTGGTTTGCAACACTACTGCCTACATTTCTCATCCGCGTCTTCAGACCTTACTTTTTAATGCAGGCTTTTCTTTATGCTTCAGACTCACCTGAGACAATGTAATAGAAATGACTCTGAAGGAAGAGTAAGGCTTCCTTCATGATTTCATAGGTAAAAATGATATCTTTCTCTTTGGTCATTAAAAATTGGGATGAAATGGAAATGAGTCGAGATAATCTTTCTGGAATGAGTCAAAGATGATCACTTTGTAGCACAGAAATATTAGAAACCAAAGATTTGTTATGCAAATATTTCTGTCGATAATAGATGTAAATGTCCCTGAAGTTTACTGTTCAAAAATCAGTAAATCAAAATTCCATATCTGTTTATATGGCACTCACCATTCACTCACTTCCTCAAACCAAAATTCTTGAATCACCCTTGTCTGTGCTCATTCCTTGTCTCACCCTCATATTTGATCCATCAAGAAAGCTTTCGCTCAAAATATATTTGATCTATTCTCCTATCACTAAAAATTAACCCCTTGCCAATGTCACCATCATCTCTCCATGAACTCAGCACCCAGCTTCCACTCTCAATCCCTCTAATCTATTCCCTGTGTTGTAGCCAAAGTGACTCTGTTAAAACATACATCACATTGCATTGTCTTCCGCTTAAAACCTCCCTTAGCATCCCATTGCAAGTGGGATGGAAACCAACTCCTTTTTATCAGGCCTTCTCTCCTTCTGCATCTCCTGTCAATCGCCTCGTAGTCACTGCCGTACTGACCATTCTCCTCAAGCACACCGACATTCTTCCTGCTTCAGGGCCTTTAGCTTTGCTGTTCTCTTTCCTCTTAATTTCACTCAAGGCTCTGCCAAAATGTAATTTCATCATCGTAGCTTTCCCTGACCATCCTATATAAAATAATGGTTTCTGTTATTCTCAATCACCTTATTTAATTTAGTTTTCTCCAAGACTTTTAATACCAGAAATCAGAATATACGTTCATTGTTTACTGCCTGTTTTTCCCTAAAAAATATAAATTCCATTAGGCCTGGGATTTGGTAGGTCTTGTTCATTGCTGTATCCCAGAAGCAAAACAGTGCCTCACACTTGCTAGGTGCTAAAAGCTCACCTTACATATATCTTACAGCTGCCTTTCTTTACAACTCCCAGGGTAAGCATTAGAAGTATAAATGACCTCATTAACACCCATGTAAATCTGAAGGAAATCTGCACTCTATTTAAGAAACTCAGCTTCTTACATGCTCACAAAAAACAGGTTACCCGTTCAGCAATAATAAAAACATCAACATTATTAATTAAAATGTTTGTAGTTTAAGCTACCCTATAGACCTCTCCTAATAAATGTGAAAACACCGCGTTCTCAGAAGGGCTTTTTATTCACAGAAGAAGTTTTATGAAAAGACTTTGAAGCTCAGCAGTTTTAGAAAAAAATAGAGTAAAAGCTCAGTAACAAAAAGAATGAATTCCACTAACTTCTCCACATCAAATGATATAAAAACAAAATAAGCTTAACAACACCAACCACAAAAAAACTGTTTTTTTTTTGATAAAATATGACTAACCAGAGGGCTCCAAATAATACAGAATGATATAGAAGAATATTTTAAAATAAATGATAAAGGAGCTAAGAGGTAAAAAGTCAGAAATAAAAAATTATATTTATATTTTTTTCATGTGAATAAATTTTTGATTGGTTCTGCAGTTACCTGTCTATTCTCTACCAAAGATTTCATTATCAGAATTTATATAGCAGGTTTTTATAGGAACACTAACAAAGAATTATCTGCCATTAATTTGAGTTCTATTAACTACTGCCATCACTTAACATGTTATCAAAGGCCTAATAAGAGCTTTACACTGACTTGGTGAAACAAAGCATACTCTGCAATCCTGAGGAAAAGAATCTAAAACAAAGCCCAAATTTATAAGAAAGTGGCTCTAATAAGTGCTCGATTAAGTTATGGATACATTCTATTATATAGCATTAGATGCATGGACTGAAATGAGAAAAAATATCATTATTTTAATCATAAATATTTCAATATAGGCTCCTACCTTAATATATCTAATGTAAATTACTGCGCATTGTGTAAAATGATTTATAAACTTTCTCACAGATGAGAAAATCGGCCTTCTCAAAAAGAAGTATTTGCATAGAAAAGGGCAAGCAATATGCTTTGATCAAATCAATGTGAAACATAAAAGGCTTCTTTCATATAAAACAGATACCAGGCATACAATTTTAATTGAAGAGGATGTTTGTTCATTTTTAACATTCCAAGGAAATGTAAGTCAAAAGGATCTGTAAGTCAAATGGCTATTTTATTATTACTTTTGTAATAAAATAACATATCCTCCTCAGGGAAAAAAAAAAAATGTCTCCAATGCTTGACAAATCAGATCACTCCAAATTAAATTATCTGCCTAAAAGTCACTATTTTAATACACATTTTTATGAATAAAGCTTGTTTTTTCTCCATATACACAATTTCTATTGCATTGCCAGTTTTTGAAACAATGGACTTCATATCAAAATTTTATATCATCTTTTTTTTTTTTTTTCTGAAGTATAGCAGCAGTCTTTTTCTATAACTATTTCAGTCCATGAAACATCTTGGGCACATTTGGTTGTTCTAACCTTATCAATCAAATATCTGACAAAACACAAAGTGATTTCACCACAAATAATGGGAGGATAGACGCTATTCTTGGTAAGAAACATTTTTCAAAGAAATAATATTGTGTTGGCAATGTTCTGTTTCTTGAATTGGGTTGTAGGAGAGTGTTAAGTTAGTGAACATTCAATAAAATAACCGTCATAATAATAAAGAGTAACCAGATAACTGGAAGAACTTAAGAAGCATAGTGCATTGTCAGTGTCAAGGAAGAAACCATCAAATGTGCCTGTGGCTATCCCATATGTGTGAAGGTACAAAGCAAAAATAAAAAGGAGCATAGCATGCTTACAGAGAGAAAAAGAAATTGTGGAAATCATGGACAAAAATGAATTAATGATTATTGCTATGGAGGCAGTACATTTTTAGATTACACACAACTGAGAGTTTTTAGATTAAAAATACATTACCCAGAAAGGAAAATGTAGAGCAGAAGCGGTGAACTAAATTGCTGCTGCTCTCTACTGATCCTCCAATTAGTGAGTGCTTAACCAAATCCTCGTGCAAGCAAACGCCTCTAAGGAGGGTGGTGTCAGTTAATTATTCACATTTTATTGCCAATTGCTTTAATCAGATGCTTTATTCATAACATTCAGCTGAATCAGCGGAATTTTGGAAACCTTATACATGTACAAACTATGGACTGGTGTGGATGTGTGTTTGATGTTGGAAAATGGGTTATTTGGAGGAAGCCTGGCCTACATACATCTGTAGAAATCATTGAT
Organism: Pteropus alecto; assembly: GCF_000325575.1. Classification (NCBI taxonomy): domain Eukaryota; kingdom Metazoa; phylum Chordata; class Mammalia; order Chiroptera; family Pteropodidae; genus Pteropus; species Pteropus alecto. Next base: position 8,089,866 of record NW_006442512.1, on the reverse strand, counting down.
TTCAAATTCTGCTTACCTAACCCTTCTGACCAAACGCCCAATCCAAGAGCTAGGCTTTCAGAGGCACTCGAGGTTGCCATGTTGAACATTTTAAATGCTACCTTAATGCTTCCTTAAAACAGGTATAACTCAACTGTTAGAAAGCTTAATTGGTTTGGGGGAGGGGTAGTGCATTAAGTAATGACAATGAAAGCCAAGTGTGTGTATTAAAGTCAGACTTACAACGGGCAAGACGATGAAAGCATTGCTCTCAATGAGGCTTCCATCTCTCTTTCCCATACAACACCAAACATCCTCAACACTGCCTCAGGTTACCTTCTCGGAGGCACTCCCATCAAGCTACAGAAAAATATAATCTTCTGTATTAAAATGTCAATTCCTTCTTAGGACAAAAGAAAAAATATAATTTTTTTAAGTATTAATGTTTGCCAAAGATGGATAAGGGAGTAGTTGCCTGTCTTAGCAAAGGTGTTTCCTTTAAAGATCAGTCCTTGAACCAATGGATTAGGTCTTCTGTGAATTATTTGTAGCCCAAGGTATTTGTATAAATTCTATGAGGAGGGAATATAAGAGTTCCCCAACTTCTTGCATTCTCCAACCCTTTTTTCTTTAATTGTCCTGCTTTCCAGAATATTTCATTGTGTCATAAAACCCTAAAATTTTTCCATTAGGGCAACAGTAACATTTAATATCCAAATTAACATAGTGGTGTTTGTCTACCTAGAATTTTTTTTTTTTTTTTTAAAGACAGAGGAACAAACAATCAAAATAGAACATTGATAATATAACATGCTAATTTAAAATTACATTTCTACCATAACTTGCTCTGTGATCCTGGGACAGCTACTCTTTTTTTTTTTTCCCTCAAAATTTACAATTCCACACCAGTAAAATGGAGGTAATTATACTCACTCAAAGGGCTATTGTGAAGAAAAAAATGAGATATAGTATGGAAAATGAGGATAGGGAATGTTTTCCTTCACTTTAGAATCTTTACTACTTCTCTAGAACTAGTAAAACCCACTAAATGTTTTCTTCTAAAAACCTATTACTATTGCTAATATTTTATTTAGAATAATTATTCATTTAAAATATATCCTCTGCCATACACCTTGCAGTTATGTTTCAAAAATTATGTAATTATTGAATGGCTTAGTGAAATACTGCCTTGCAGAGAAGAAATGAAACTCTGTGGAGCTAAACACTCTAAATCTTCAAATGGTAACTGGAGACCACGTCGCAGCAGTGTCAGAACATGCATGTGGTTGTCTCTCTCTGTCTGTACCTACACTGTTATGCTCTCTGGGTTTCAGTTTACTGGTCTGCAGAAAATTACATGGCCACAGCAGTTCTTTCTGCCTTTATAGTTCTATAATTCTAAAATGTAAGGTCTACAAAGAATCCATTCCTGTTCTGATGACTTTCCTTCGATGGCATTTGCAACCCTCTAATAATTGCTTCTCTATTTATTTGTCTTTCATCTGAGATTCTGCCTTTGAGGGCAGAAACTTATCTCTCTCCTTAATTATTTTATTCTTAGCAGCTAGCATAATGCCTGTCACATAGTAGGCCTTTAAAAAATACTCGTGGAATTGTAACAAATTAGTTTAATGAATAAACAAATGCCCAGCATACTAGAGAAAATAATAGAAGTCTATTAATTTTAATGTAATATTTCTTCTATTTGCCCTAAAGCAATGTATTTTCAGAAGTTATGCACCTTCTAGAATTAAATAAATAAGACATTACATGTGAAATTTTATACTCTTACAATTTTTTATGTATATATTAATCTTTTTTACTATTCTTTCTTAGCTCTTTTAAGTCTCATCTCTTGCTTCCAGTACCTAACATATTTTTTGGCTACATATATTATAAAACTCAATAAACTCAATAAACATATATGTATATAATATATATTTTTTATAACATATAAAATATAAACTCAATAAACATCCATTAAAAGAACCTTATTTGCATTTTTACAAATATAGTTGTCTTAATTGTTTAAAATCATTTTCCCTCTGTTCTTTCAGTCTGATCCTTACATCAATGTCAATACTGATTTTCAAAGCTTCTGTAAAATAGAGTCAAGTCTTCATGTCAAATGTGTTGTTATCTAGTGTGTAGCACACAGACCATCTAGCAGTTTTCAATGACATGACAACTCAATTAAAGGTGTAGAAGATGCTATCTTGTGAAAAGTCAATTGAAAATTCAGGCTCTGTGTCTGTATATTTTTACGTACACCTCCCCAAACTGTCTTTGGTTCTGTTGGTCTCTTAAAAATAACACTTTATAATGAATGATAAAAACAAAATGAGCACTATTAAGGTGAGGATAGGGAACAGAATAAAAACAACCGCAAGATATGAATTGATATTTTGTAGCTAACTTTTATAAAGAGACTTGTTATTGGCAGTCACAAATTTAAAGATGTTTAATAGATGATTTCATTTTTCTTATTTAAACAAAAAGTGATATTAATACAAATATTTTGCTCTCCACATTCCTGTCCTCATGTATGCATTTCAAAGTGAAGTCAGGTTGGCAGGTAAACCACTATGCTACCACAAGGTAGCATAGTTGGCAGGTAAACCACTTCTCCTACCTATTATAAAAAGATATTTGAGTTTCTTACCTTTATTTCCTAAAGGTAAATAGTAGTAAAGGTAATGATGTAGAATTTCTGTAATATTTTCTTACGGTATTTCTTAAATTTCTGCATAAGACAGCAGAAAAACGAAGGCAATTTTTAGAAAGAAGTAAAAGGGATTTTGAAGGAATTTTCCCCACCTGTGATTTTGTTCTTAACATCTGGTTATGAGGAATCTGTAAGAATTATAAAGTTGTAGAAAACCATCCACTTTTCCCCTATAATTTTCTTTTGTCAAAATTATATGTATGATTTAGCATCAAATGATTTCGAGAGATTTCTTTTTAAAACACAAATATCACCCAAAGCCCTGCAAATTCATTTCCTGCTCACCAGAGAGAGTAACTTACATTGACTTTAACATATTTCTATATTTCCATAAATCTAAATAACATATTTATGTTTTTTTCTTTCATGTTTTTATGTTTGGGGCATTTTGTATTTGCTTTCTTTTGTGGAATATGGGGATTTAGTTCTCCTATACTGCTAAGCCTCACTAGCCTCCACCACAAAGACATACATATGCACAAACACACAACATATTTCTTATCACCTTGGTTCCTAAATATAGTTACATCATAGTTTTAGTTTGATCACTACTCAGTGTTTATGGTATTATGACCCTGTGAATTCTAGTCACTGCTGAGCCATATAGTATACTATATAATTTTCCTTTCTTGCACCACTTTTGGTTTTCCTTAAAGCAAAGAATAGCAATTTTTTTGTCTGATTCCTTTTTTATATTATCATTAATTCACTCTGAACTCTCATCAGAGTGCTTATCTGTCTCAGTATACACAAATACATTAAGTATGTCATTCACTTCCTCTTACAGAAGAAATCTCTGCCAAGAGCTTCTTCCTTTCCCATCTTAATAGGCTACTTTCTGAATCTGTTCAGCAGCTGTAATCTCAGAATATCCTTTCTCCATTGTCAGTTTCCAGTTGGTTCTCTCTGTGTTCTCTGCTTATGTTCTGAGAAAGTTTCTTCTTTTAATTCTTTGATAATTACCATTTCTTTGTTTTTACTCTCCACTTTTTTCTGGGACTCATTATTCAAATGGTGAACCTCAGAATAATTCTCCCTATATATTTCTTTTTGTCTCCTAATTTCCTTTTCATTATCTATTTGCTCTACTTTCTGAGAGATTAATTTCCAAACCCCCATTGAGATTTCTCAAATAACTGTCTGATCTTTCATTGCTAAGAAGTCATTTATGCTTGGTAACTATTTTTAATGCAAACTATTCTTGTTTCATGGATGCAATAGTACATTTTATCACTTCAAAATTATTAATAAACAGTTTCAACAGTAATTTCACTCCCTGTTATCTCTACTTTCTGAGAGATTAATTTCCAAACCCCCATTGAGATTTCTCAAATAACTGTCTGATCTTTCATTGCTAAGAAGTCATTTATGCTTGGTAACTATTTTTAATGCAAACTATTCTTGTTTCATGGATGCAATAGTACATTTTATCACTTCAAAATTATTGATAAACAGTTTCAACGATAACTTCACTCCCTGTTTAGTGTCTTTCTTTCCATATGGTTTTCCTTTTTTTCCCCTTCATCTTTCTCAGATATTTTATAAATATGTACTGATCCATAGCTGTCTGCTCATATTAAGAGTGGAAGACTTAAAGCTGTTTGGAAATCCCATGCCTGGGAGTGGGATTTGTTAACTGTGGTCCTCATTATATGAGGATTTCCTGGGCCATTTGCTTGGGGAGCTCTGATGTCAGTAGTTTTAAGATTCTCTTCCTACCCACCCCAGATTCTCTAGAAAAGTATTTTCTGTTTTCATGCCTGGAGGATGTATACTACATTTCCAGCATCCTGGGATGGGGTGGCAAGAGGCTAGGGCTGAGTACTAGGCGTTTCAACTTCATCACATCAATGTTCACTTACTTACCTTGTTTTAATTTACTGTCTCTCTCATTGACCTGGGCAGAAATACTCTCGTTTACCCAGAATATAAAACTTTCATCTTCTATGGGAGTATGAGAGGAGCTACCACTCAACTATGCAGAGTCGAGTAGAGAGGATCAGGGTCTAATTTCTTTCAAACAGATTTTCAGCCAATTCTCCCTGTTTTTTAGTCTTGCCTTCTCCTGTATTTCTGCAGGTACCTGGTACAGCAAGTTCTTAAGCTTTTGGTGGTGGAACAATGTGGAGAGGAAATTCTATGATGTAAATCACACTTCTTCTCTCTTTAACAATGCTGGCTCAGAATTCAGCTTTATTTTCCACTTTCTGATGACCAGATGCTATTTATATTCCAATGATTTCTTTGCTTAAGTCTTCTTCCCCATTTTGATTGTCATTTTTACAATTTTATAACAAAAGAGTCAATATATGTACTTAATTTATTATTTTAAAGTGGGTTTTTAAAAGATTATATTATTCCACATTTACTTTTACCACCGTTCTATGTGCTAAATTTCAGGTGATTACAGAGGTTTGGGCTTCATCCACTATAAAGAACATGGGTTATTATTAATAGCAAGAGCTATATTCTCTTTGGGAAGAGAAAAGTCATTTTAAACAACAACAAAAGAACAAGATACTAATTATGGCACATTATATAAGACTGCAAACTGCATATTGCAACAAAGAATCTGAAAAATTGTAGTTCTTCCAAGAAGTACAGTTAATCCATGATATAGAAGGAAAAAAGTAAATAAATAATTTCAAAGTTCCTTCCTAACTCTAAATGACTATGAAAATGGAGAAAATTTTCCATGTTCTGACATGGAAAAATGTTCACATAGTTTAAGTGAAAAAAGTAAGTTATGACACTGTAGGTACATAATAGTTGTATTTTTTTGTAAATATATAGAAATTTAAATTTATTCTTATTTCCAATATAAAAGAAAATATTTCCACAAAACATTAAAATAGCTCATTATCTAGTTAACAGTTCCATCAAATGTAACATCCTACCCTTGTTTGCAACCGTTTGCTTAAAGATAATAATAGAAATCACTTATATAGCTCTGACTCCACAAGAGTATTTTTTAAAAGAGATTTATAAGTATTAACTTATTTAATACTCATAAGAACACTATAAAGTAGTTGCCATTATTATCCTTATTTTTCAGATGAAGAAATCAAGGTAAGGTGAAATCAAGTGTCCCTTTTAGTCACTTATCGCTCATGATGAGTGGAGTCGAGCTTTAACCGAGGCTTATTCGCTACACTGAGTCACTGTGTTCTTAACTCTGTTGCCCATTCAATACATTAACTTGATGCTCATGCTGACTGACATTCGATTTTGTATTTACTTTATTCCTATTTATTTTACGAATTGAATACATCGAACACCAATTTTGTGCAAAGCATTGCTCGATAGTCTCTACTTCTAGAAGTGATGAGTCCAGTTTTTCAGTTTGCTCCCTCTTAACGGCTAGCCCACAATTTATCAGTCCTCTTCAAAGTCCTGATCCAGTCACATTACACCTATTCTAACATCATCATTAATGGTAGGAAAAGAGAGGCATTCAAAGGCTACTCTGAGACATGTAGAGACACCTACTTTTTAATACACTCCAGGAGGCCACAATTTTCCAAACTTCCTCATGCAACTCAAAAATTCATGTATCAGAACAGATACTGTATACATATCTACAGTGAATTGTTAGAAGAAATTGCTGACGGATATGGAAGGATAAGCTAGATGACTTCTAAGGTTCATCCAAATAACTGTGAAATAAGCCAATTACTTAATATCTCTGGTCATGAAAAGAACAGTACTTTCCCAAGGAAGGAGGTCTGGTAATACGGTAAGCAAAATACACCAGCAAGGAAACTCCCATATCCTCATCCTTTACCATCATCCCTTAGAGAAAGGCAAGAAAAAGAATAAGAAACTCATTAGTCAGGTGATAGATGATAAAGGAAAAAAAACCAAAAACACTCAAATATATCGATGAAAAGCCAGAGGCTCTCTGAGAGTGTGATACCTGGCAGAAGGCAGGGCCCCAGTCCTGGGTTAGGGAAACAGGAAGGTTTCCTATCTTCCATCTGACACCTGGGGCAATACTAATAGAGATGACTGTTGCTACTATGTGAGATCCTTGGTTAACAGATCCATAGCGCAAATGTTTTGTTGTTGATGCATTTCCTGTTAATTAAAATTATTTTCTGTTTCTAATGTAGAGACTTTTTCAGGCCATATCTTAACTGGTTTGTTGGTGCCTGGACCATCCTGGTCTCAAAGAAAATGAAAGCCTTAAGGGACAAGAGGCTTTGAGTTTATATACCTTATACTTGAGGAAGAAGGGTAGCATTTAAGCAAAGGAGCCAGATGTGAAGCTCCTCCAGGGAGGGAGGGGGAACAGAAATAAACATGTGTGTATATTTCATAGCTCCTTGTAGAGTGTCAGATTTATAGAGTCAATATATTTGTTATATATTTGTTAAGTAGGTAAAATAAATAAATACATGAAAGAATAAACATAATATAAATTATGCAAGGAGTAGGAGAGAACAACTGGTGAATTCATCTTAAAAATATAATTGTAAGATGGAGAATAGCAATAATATAATATAAAAAGCATAATACTTTCCACTTTGTACATAAGTTTTACAGAAGAGATATAGAGAATGTCACATTAGAAAGTTTAGAAAAATAATGAAAGACGATAATTTTCTCTATGAATTTGCAGTAAATCATAGCTAGACAGTAGTCATAAGGAAGTGATTCAGATAGGATAATATTTAGAGCAAAAAAAGAAAAACTACACTTAAAAAGGTATATGACAAATCTCTAATGTCTTGTTGAAGTTATACAGTTTTATAGCAATAAATTCGCAGAAGTTCGTCATAAGGCAAACTATAGTGTCTCAATTTTATTAATTTTTATTAGTTTTGCTTCACGTTTCTTTTTTTTTAAGTACAATTCTTGAGCATCAGAATAATTATAAATCTTCTTAGTGTCTGGAAAATAAAACAGTCTGTGTGCCTGAAGAATCAATAACTGGAAAAGGTAATAGGAGACAATGCACCGGTAACCCGGCACTTCTACAACAAAGAAACTTTCACGCTGTAGGAAAAGCTAAAGAGAACACTCACAATCTATTATGGTGGTACTAGAGGACCTAAGAGATGCCTTAAAAAGTCTCAGGAAGTTGTGTCAGACATACAAGACTATTAAGAGAAATTCTGGGGTGGAAAGGGAGTGTCTCAGTCCCTTTTGTATCTGTAGTGTCACAATGCTTTACATTAGATTAGACACTGAGTCAGTGCATTCCTACCATTAGACTATAGCAAAGAATTTGACCTCAGCCAGACCTTTTCATGAGAATGCTTCATTGCTGAAGCCAGACAATTCTATTGACAATAAGGGAGCAGAATACTCAAAATCTGGAACAGATAATCAGTGGTCGGGGGAGCAAGCAAGCATGCTGGATTCAGGGAGCAGGACTGCCATTGGTGGATTCTGTACAGCACTGCATTTTTAAGTTTTATTATTTATTTATTTACCTACTTATCCACCATTTTATATATCGATATACTCTTCTATATATTTATACTATAAAAAAATAGAACTTAAGATACTGTGGCAATTTTAAAACTTGTAAATTCGTTGGTGCCCTGCACCTTGAAATATGATGTCTATATTCTCACCATTCCAATGTGAGTAGACTTATGACTGCTTTGACTAATAGCAAACAGATGCCATCAGTTATCCAGCTGTCACAATAAGGCTACTCATTGGCTTTTCCAGTGATTCTGGGGTCTCTCTGTTGAGAGTTCAAGAAAGAGGACATAGTGGAGTTGCCGGTCAGGGAGAGGACGCATTTCCAGGCACTTGTCTTGTAAACTGGACACACGTAAATGTTCTGAGGCAGAAACATCACTTTTCTCATGTTTCAATCAAATGAAGGGTAATGAGCCATAGAGAATTCTGAGGGCTAAACTCCCTGATTTGCATAGTTTTCCTGTTCCTAGGAATCCATACTTTTTATACTTGGACAGTAAGCATGCCTGACTGTTATTCCAGACAGAGACATTATTTCTTTCTTTTAAGGCTGTTTGCTATATAAACACCTTTGAAAAGATAGTCTGGAACAAATGAAGTCAGTTCCTCTGCTTTTAAGACATGCAGTCATGAGAAACTCATGGAGAAATGTCTCTTAACATTGACCTGATTTTATATTCCTTGACTGACTCTTACTAAGCTCTTCGAGTGTTGAGGTGATGTCCAAAATATTTGCTACTGTGACCCTAAAAAACTGTCTTAAAAGCTTTTGATAAATATTGTACTGGGTGATGACAAGGGCAGTGAGTTCTCTTTTATTCCCTGTCAAAGGCCCAGTATACACCGAGTTAATGTTGTGAAATAAATATGGTCCTATATGCTTTATCATATATCTTTTAACATGTAAGATTTTGACCTAAGCCAGCACATTATTTGACATTCTTTAAGGAAATTTATGAAGTGCAGCAAGGTCCATGCCTCATGAGGGAGCAAACCACTTCTACCAAAAAGTAAACAGAGATGCTTTGGGTAGTAGGGTCAAGGTTCACCTTAAAAAGTTCTAAATTTGCTTTAATGCTCAACTGAATGAGTGATTAAAACCTGATAATTTTACTTCAATAATAGAAATATTTTGAGGACCATCTATAAGATATTCATGCCTGACCACCAGAATCAAATATAATTTATATCTTTGGCAAGAGTTCTCTGATCGAACTTGGTTAGATATAATTCCGAATTTTCTGATTAGGCTCTGAGTCTAAAAGAATTTGCAGAAAATAACTTCTTTCATACTATAACTTTCAGGATCATTTTTATTATTTTTCTTCAATTTATGTGTTAAGATGCTTATTTATTGCCCTCTGTGCAGTTTATCATTGTAATGTTATGCCATACAAGATAATAACAGTAATGATAATGATGATGATAATAATAATAATAAATTTAAGATTTAATGTATGGCAAATGGAGAGGATTTACTGTATTAAAGTTATAAAATTTCATGTGTATTAAAATTTTATTGAGCAGCAAACATATGTCAAGATCTATGCGCTAAGTACTTTCACATATATTAGCTCATTTCATCATTATTAAAATTCTTTCTACTCTTAGCTTCCTCACTTTGCACTTGAGGAAACTAATAAAAAGAAAATTAAATGACTTTTTCAAGGTCACAATAAACTAAGTGGTAATAGCTGGGATGAAAACTAACATCTTCCAAAAAGAGTTCAGTCTTGCCTGCTATTTTATTTAATGGTCCAAACAACCAGTAAGTTCAAAAAATTATAGAAGTCATTTTTGTTTTGATCCTCCTCTTGATTCTCTCAGTAATCCTGTTAATTCGATTCCCAAAACATAACCCAATCTAACCATTTTGCAACATTTCAACTGATATGACAATTTAGGCCATTATTATCATTTCACTTGAAATGTATCAATCTCCTCTTAACATGTTGCTTTGCTTTAATTCTTTCTCCCCCTTTAGTCTATTCTTCTTACAACAAGGGGAAAAAAAGTTTCGACATAAATCAAAATATATTAATTCTACTCTTGCTTAAAATACTTCCCAGCACTCTTCTTTGTTATTGAGCTTTAAAGTGCCTACAGCACCTTTTGTTTTCATATGTATTTACTTTTCTGTTCTTAGAATTCTTCATGCTGGTCCTTTCCATCTACTATGTCATCTACCTGGAAAGTTTCCCTTTAACCTCTTGCCTCATACACCCCACCAAGATTTTCACATGGCTCAGCAGTTTCTCATCCTTAGGTTTTCAGCAAGATATCACTATCTCTGAAAGCCTTCTTTGACCATCCCATTTAGAGTAGTATTGTTGTCCCTTATCCAGTCTTTCTCTACCCCATTGCCCTGCTTTTTTTTTTTTTTATTCCATTGCACTTACCACCATAAGAAGTTATGTTGTTTATTTTATTTGTTCATTATTTATTGTCTGGTCTACTAAAATGTAAGCTTCTGTCTTGTGCACTATTGCATTCCCAAAGGTTAGAATAATCCCGTTGACATTTTAGGCACTAAATAATATTTATTACATGAATGAATATAGGGCTTTGGTTACTATGACTCACTGGCCCTGAAGTATATATGCCATATCTTGGACATTGTTATACAAAAGATAAATAAACTATCATACCAGTTTTACATTATTATTTTCTGTCAGTAAAATTATGGCTACCACAAGTAAACATCATTTGTTTATTGCTTCCACACAAAGGTTTCCCATAAACCATTAAGACTTCCACACTTTCATGGAAACAAGTTTGAAGATATTTAGAAGTAAAACAATATCATTCAAGACAAAAAAAAAATCTACTTCTTTTTATTTAAAAAATTAGGCTAAAAAGCACAATCAAGATTAAAAAAAAAAGGCTACTTGGATTTAATTTTATTTACCTATATTTATTAGTAGAGTGACTTGAACAAGTATTTTAATTTCTCTTTAAAGTTAATTCTACCTAAAAAAAAAAAATAGGGAAATAATAGTACTTGACTCATAGATCAAGGTGGTTTCCCTTATAATTATAATTAGTAATTTTATTAATATATTAATATTATTATTCTATTTCATGGTAGCTGGGAGTGAAGAGGCTACTGAAATCAAGGGAAGTGGCTATAGACCCCCTAGAGCCACCCGCCATCACCGCTTTTCCCTCACCACAGCCACTATTGCTACCCACTCCACCACCATGTCCTACATGACCTCATTCTCAATCCAGATTCATAAAGTGGTAAATTATTGTCATTTTCCACTCGATCAAGCCCTTTTATACATAAAGAGAAAGAAGAGATGGTGCCTACTTTGATTAAAAGGAAAGACAAAGAATAGAAAAACTAGAATTTTAAATATAAGAATCTCATAGAATACAGATACATTGTTAAAAATATGATATTCTTCTCATTATTTGCTGATGACATGACACTATATATAGAGAACTCTAAAGGTTCCACAAAAAAAACATTAGAACTGATCAATGAGTTCAGTAAAGTAGCAGGCTACAAAATAAATATTCAGAAGTCAGTGGCATTTTTATACACTAATGATGAACTTTCAGAAAGAGAAATTAAGAAAACAATACCATTTACAATTGTGTCAAAAACTACAAAATACCTGGAAATCAAATTAACCAAGAAGGTAAAAGACCTATTTTCAGAAAATTATAAGTCATTGAAAAAAAAAAGGAAGAAGATACCTTGTTCATGGGTAGGAAGAATCAATATAGTTAAAATGGCCATACTACCCAAAGCAATCTATAGATTCAATGCAATCCTATCAAAATATCAATGACATTTTTCAGAGAGCTGGAACAAATAATCCTAAAACTTATATGGAGGCATAAAAAACAAACAAACAAACAAAAAAAACAAATAGCCATGGCAATCTTGAGAAAGAACAAAGTTGGAGGTATCACACTACTTAATATCAAACTATACTACAAGGCTACAGTAATCAAAACAGTATGGTATTGGCATAGAAACAGATGCATTGATCAATGGAACAGAATAGAGAGCCCAGCAATCCATGCCTGTACGCTCACTTAATATATGACAAAGAAGGTAAAAATACACAATGGGATAAAGACAGTCTCTTCAATAAATGGTGTTGGGGAAATTGGACAGATACATACAAAAAAAGAAACTGGTCCACCTTCTTACACGGTATACAAGAAGAGACTCAAAATGGATTAAAGACTTAAATGTAAGACTTTAATCCATAAAACTTCTAGAAGAAAACATAGGCAGTAAACTCTCTGATATTACTAACAGGAATTTCTTTTCAGATTTATCTCCTTGGACAAGGGAAACAAAAGAAAAAAATAAACAAATGAGACTATTTCAAACTAAAAAGGTTTTGTACAGCAGAGGAAACCATCAACAAAACAAAAAGACAACTGACTGATTGGGAGAAGATATTCACTAATGATACATCTGATAAGGAGTTAATATCCAAAATATATAAAGAACTTATACAACTCAACAACAACAAGAAAAACAATCCAATTAAAAAAAGGGAAGAAGATCTGAACAGATCCTTCTCCAAAGAGGAAATACAGATGGCTAATAGACATATGAAAAGATGCTTAAGGTCTCTAATAATCAGAGAAACGCAAATTCAAACCACAACGAGATATCACCTCACACCTGTCAGAATAGCTATCAATAAATCCAAAAACAGCAAGTGTTGGTGAGGATGCAGAGAAAAGGGAACCCTCACATATTGTTGGTGGGACTGCAAATTGGTACAGCCACTATGGAAAACAGTCTGGAGGTTTCTCAAAATATTAAAAATGGGTGTACCTTTTGATCCAGCAATTGCATTTCCAGATATTTATCCAAAGAAAACCGAAACGATAATTCATAAAGATCTATGCACCCCAATATTCATGGCAGAACAATTTACAATAGCCAAGATATGGAAGCAACCTAAATGCCCATCAATAGACAATTGGATAACAAAATTATGGTTCATATATACAATGGAATATTACTCAGCCATTAAAAAAAATGAAAATCTACCGTTTGCAACGACATAGACTTAGAGATTATTATGTTGAGTGAAATAAGTCAGACAGAGATTTCACTTATATGCAGAATCTAAGGAATAAAAAGAACAAACTAATCAAAAACAGACTCATAAATATAGTGGACAATTTGGTGACGAACAGAGGAAAGGGGGCTTGCGGGGCTAGAAGAATGGGGTGAAGGGTTAAAGAAGTACAAATTAGTAGTTGATAGGTGGTCACGGGGATGGGGAACATGGCATAGGAAATGCCATTAGCATTAATATGATGTCTAGGTGGAGGGCTAGGGGAGGGAGGGAGCTACTGAGTGGATCATTTTGTGAACTATATAAATGACTAACTATGTACTATATACTTGAAACTAATTTAAATATGTTTTTAATCATAAAAATATAAAATAAGATATTCTTACAAGAAATAACAAATTTTCAAACTTCTTCAGGCAGACCAATTTCAGCACAGAATAGGGTTGTGATATATTTAATTGTGGAAGGCATCAATATTTTTATATAAAATATAATAACAATACACATGCACAGGTCCTGTCTCAAAAAAAATAGGAAGAAAAATATTTAATCACAATTTTGCTTATTTCTATTAATATGTGTTAGATACTTATTCTTTCATAATCTAGTGAACTAGTGATAGCACTAAAGAATTAAAACTATGGAGGAAATATGTAGAATTAAGAAAATTTAATCTGTTCACATACTATGCAGTTCCTGCAAATTGAGACATAACACCATCACTTCATTTTGGTGATAAAATAGTGTTAATAGGAGCATAGTTTGAGAACTACAACCTGAATCCAAAGCTAAATGGATATAAAAGTGCTAAACATATCTGTGTGTTAGCATACAGAAAGAATTAACAAAAGGGTAAGGAGGAAGGACAAGATGAAAATAAGGTCTCAATAAAGAAAGAAAATAACATTTATGCGTGATGTGTTACATATTTTAATTTTTCAAGAAAACAATAACCAAAAAAAACCACTTTTAACGGGTTTAACAGGAATACCTTATGAAAAATAGAAATGCCTAAAATAGGAAAAATCTAACATATGGTCAATATCTCAATCAATACTCCTTTGGCAGCTTTACTTTATGAAATTGAGAAAATAACTTGCTATTCAAGCTCAGCCAGCTGTGAGCAATGATCATGACAATTAAAGTTAAAATCTCTCCTATTTACAAAACAATTAATGGATAAAAATCTCATATTGGCATGGTAAGGCCCAGCTGTCCAAGAAATATGACGTCTGGGTGCTTCCGAGTGGTTTGATTGTGTTGTGTCTTGTTTCTCATTTAGCTCTTAAAAAAATTAAGCTGAGTTAAAAATAATGGGTGATATAGCAAATGGCTAATGTTTTTATTTTTACTCATTCATTTAGTCAGCAAAATGTGTTAGGCACTTGTTATGAGTCTTTCATTACCAAGCTATGGAGATGCAAAGCAGAATAGGACTCACATTCTGCCTTCAAGGAGCATACATCTTTGTGGGAAAGACAAACAGATGAAGAGGCAATTATTATTAGTAGTAGTAGTATTAGTATTATACAATAGGACAATTGCTAATAGAAATTGAAAGGAATTTGCAAAGAGGTAAGGATAACGACAAGATAAGAGTGAAGTCTCAATGAAGAAAGAAACTAGCAATGCATTTTCTGTGACTTTTACTGTCTCAACCATTTTTAATTGTACCATTCAATGGTGTTAAGCATATTCACATTGTTGTGCAACAGAACTTTTTCACCCTGCAAAACTGAAGCTCCGTACCAGCTAAACAATAAGTTCCCATTTCCACCTCTCCCTACCCCATGGCAACCAACATTCTATTTTCTGTTTCTATGAATTCGAGTTCTTTATATACTTCATATAAGTTGAATCATACAGTATTCATCTTTTTGTGACTAGTTTATTTAATTTAGCATAATATCCTTAAGTTTCATCTATGTTGTAGCATACAACCATCCTTCTTTTTTTTTTTTTTTTTTTAGGACTGAATAATATTTCATTGTATGTATAAACCACATTTTGTTTATCCATTCATCTGTTAATGGATATTTGAGTTCTTCTACTTCTTGGCAATTGTGAATAATGCTGCTGTGAACATGGATGTGCAAATCTCTTCAAATTCTTGCTTTCAATTATTTTGGATATATATCCAGAGGTGAGATTGCTGGATCAGAAAGTAATTCTATTTTAATTTTTGAGGAATCTTCATACTGTTTTCCATAGCAGCTGCATCATTTTACATTGCTATCAGATATCTCAGATCTCATCTCCTATGCTCACACCAGTCCAGCCACACTGATCCCACCTAAGGAATCTTGTCCTTTTTGTTTCCTTTTCCAGAAATGTTTTGTCACACTCCTTCAGGTATTTGCTCAAATATTAGCTTTTCATCAAGATTTTCCTTAAACATTTTATAGAAACTTGAAATTGTCCTGGACTATCTTTTAGTTCTTCCCATCTACTACTCTTCTATTTTACTTATATATTTGTCTCTGTCCCCTTATCAGAATTTTCATGAGAACAGGGATTTTTTTTATTTTTGATCATTTCATTCACTGCCATTTTTCTAGTGCCTGGCCGGAACCATGCCTGGTACCAAGAGTTGCTCAACAAAATTTTTGTAATAGTTAGGCACTGAAGCTATTATCAATTATCTAAACAAACTGCATAATTAATCCCTTTTATAATTCATCAAGAGTCTTACTAAGAAACAGCCACATAGCCTGAAAAGAGGGGAAGAGCACGGAAACCTGGGAACCAGACAAGAACCTGAAGTCTTATTAAATCAATGCTTCCCAAAAAGTGTTAAGTAAAATTGTGGCCTTTGAAGCTTTTCGTTTGTTTGTTTGTTCATTTTTGCCTACATACTATCTAAAAGACTTTTGAAAAACCAGATAACCTCCACACATTTTTAGGTTAACATCTAACATTATCCTCAGAGGTTTAATTGCAAAGAACGATTGTAACTATTGAGATCTGAAAATAACATGGTTATACCATTCTTCTAAATGGCTCCGTGGATTGCGAAGATACTGAAACCACTGAATTAGACATGTTAAAAGGGTGTTTTATGATATGTGAGTTATATCTTAATTTCAAAATGTTTAACAAAAAAAGAAGAAGAAAAGAAGGCAAGTACAAGTTGGGCTTTCCTCCAAAGTTAAAATGTGTGAACATAAAGCTATTTCTGACTTTGAAATTAAATAAATTCACCTACAACTAAAAGTGAACATTTATGTTTGAATTATTTTCCCTTTTCAAATAACTGCTTTTAACAATAACATCTTTAATATTGTATATTTAGCAAGACCCATTTTTCTAAATGAGATGAAAAATGTCTTGCAATATCTTTTTGCTTATTAAAAGCTGTGACTTTTAAAAAATTGATTCATGGAATATACAACAATTTGATACTCAATATCATCTATTAAAAATATGAAAACGTGTCTTCTTCTATAGTCAGAAATTTTAAATTACTTCTTTTGCTTCTCGAATCATGTTTCATTCCACTTTTCTCCACAGAATTTTTATCTTGAGGTAATATGTTTATATGCTTGAAAGTCATTTACTGATCAATTTTTCATATTATTTATGGGGGAAATGTGAGTATATTTGTTGAGGTTGAGATTGAAGTTTTTCTTTGAGTCATCACTAAAAGTATATTAGTACATAATTGATCTAAACAATATAAAAATGTTCTTTTTTTGAAACATACTTATTGGAAATGGCTCGACTAGTCAGATAGATTGGGCTTTTTCTTTTTTCCCAATTAATTCATGTATGCTGAATGATTATGACTCATTACTAGAATAAAAGGAAGGGTTCACATCTCTCTTATTCCTATTTTTTCATTTTCCTAATAAAAAAACTGAGAAACTTGCTCACATAAATAAGAATGTGAGAATATTAATTCTTTGAAATTCTTCCAAGGTTTAGAAAAACTATCATATAATACCATGCTACATCATCAAAAATTATTTCCAGTAACCAGTCAGCTGACAACTTCATTAGATCCCTCTTCAATTTTGTTGAATGCAAAGAGAAAACTGAAAACCACCTTAGAATTTGTTACCCAAACATGTCATTCACTTTTTCAACAATAAGAATAATTTCCATTAACTATATGGTGTTTTTTTTTTTTTTCTTTTGTATAAAATGCTAAGATAATTTCCATTAACTATATGGTGTTTTTTTTTTCTTTTGTATAAAAGGCTAAGATAAATTATCATGGGTGGGGGAAAAGAACTTAAATCTCACTAACCCTTTTTCAAACATATCAATTTTCAGAAAGTATACACATGGAGATTAAAAATATTAAGGTTGATTCCCTTAACACTATCCCTCTATTGACAGGCCCTTATTTGAAGGTTGTTGTTAAAAACAAAAACAAACAAACAAACAAACAAACAAAAACTCATAAATGAGGGTCCTTAAATGTTTACATATTTCATAAATGTTTACATGTTTAAGAGATTCACAGTTCTCTGGTGAGGAAATCTGTTCGGTTTGTTTAAAATCAGGCTTTCTAAATCATATTTGAACACAGAACACTTTTTCCTTGCAGCAATATTTGACAACCCACAGAATTAATATTCCATTGATATATGTTTAACACTTTGCTAGATATTGCTACTGAAAGGGTATACATATGCATATATACATATACATATACATATACATATACATATACATATACATATACATATACACATACACATACACATACACATACACATATACATATATAAAACTTTGAGAAGAAAAATGGCTTTAGAAAGTAAGGTCTTGATGTCATAAGAAAGTGAATTCCGAGAACTAAGGAATCTAAGAAAGTATGGAGGGACCTAGGAGCTAAGCATATTAAGAATAGAAACAGGGTTAGTTCAAGAAATGTGGGGGAAGGGAGAGAACTCAATATTACCACCAAGTTATTATATAAGAGACCGACAAGACTGTACAACATCTGGGATACTTCATACATATTCAACAGATAAGCTGTTGCTGATAATAGAGTGTTCTTTCTTCTGGAAGGTGGGGGTGGGAGTCTAGACAGAAAATAACTGCATCTCCAGAGATAAAGGGAGAAAATTAACTGATGCTAGGTGGAAAAAAAGTAATTTAAGGAGAAAAAGAGGATTCTATGCTCCAAAAGATAATTCTATGTGGAAAGCTGAACTACCTGGAGAGAAAGATTATAAAGTCCAGATGAGAGCAAAGAGTTATTTAAATAAATTCAACATGAATTAATATCTGAGATGAGGAAAATTTTAAGTTTTATATATATAGTTAGCTTTCTCTCAGAGATTGCCTAGAACTATAATTAAATTCCGTGAGCTCAATGTAGTGCACATATTTTTGGGAAAAGAGTGACACAAGAGAAGTTTAAGAGGAGAGTTAGTCTTTAAGCAGGAGGTGAAATTCTTACTGAGCTGCTGGATAGGAGGAACAGAAGTAACCCAAGTCTCAGAGCATAGGATATACCTATACCTAGGGGTCACTTCTTAAAAGGCATCCTTGAATGTGCCTTCTCTCTTCTCAGTACTGAGAGTATAATTTTAAAAACAGTTTAGAAACATTATAGAAATCATTGCAAAGATAAATAAAAGAGAAAAATAGCATGAAAAATACCCACAGTAATAAACATAACTGCAAAAAGTAAAACTTTGTCTTTATAACCCCTGTAATATTTAGATGAGCATTCTTCTTCGAGTCCTTCTAACAAGCATTTGTTGGAACTGAGTGTGAACAAATCATTAGCTGGGGGTTGAAAATAAATGCCACAAACAAATCCTCATTCAAACCTAAATTTTCAAAGAATCTTTTGTACAGTCCTATGGTCAGTCCGCAGAGTTCCTACAGAATGCAAATGCCAGATATGATTTAAATGTGAATCCTAGAGACAGGCTTATATTTAGCTTTAATATTAGTTACTATGACAACCAATGGGCTATTTAAAGTTATTAGCATTCTAGCCCATTGACTTGATAATATGAACAGAAATGACATAAAGTTGAGCAAAAGCAAATTACTTCAATGCCATATCACATAACAATGACAGTGAAGCCATGTAAGCTTAAGAAGGTTCAGAGGGTTTGAAGAAAGAGTTTAAAGGATAAATCAATCAGCAACTCTTAGAACCTATAGCACATTATTATGTCTCCTTCTTATCATGTTTTTCAAGCTTTTTAAAATTCTAAGATCAGTATTTAAACAACACAAAGCAAAACAAAAAAGTCAAATAGAATGAACAAATTGATATTTATCCAAAATCTTCTACAACAATATGGCCCCATCTTACTAACTACCCCCTGTTTCATCTCAAGTACACAGCCCAGAGTGAAATGTACAGTTAACTCTGGGATACCCAGTAGATTTTAACAAGAAAAAAAGTAATCCAATAAGGAAGAAAGGATCGAGTTTCATGAACTGCTGTTTGAAAGATGCATCTGCTAAAAGCAGCAAAGAATGATATACCATAAGATGTTAAAACAGATGGCCTAAGTCACAACGCTGCATCACATACGTATGAAGACTAGAACGAAAATAGCTCAAGTAATATTTTCATTAACAAGATGCCAAGTGCAGCAGCAAAAATACCTTTAGGAAGAATCTCACTTCAAAAAAATGTTTTTTCTCCTTACACTTGATGCTATTTTCTGAATTACTCTTGGTCTGTTGCATATGTTTAAGCATCTGGGTGCTCGCGGTGCTCAGATGAAAGAAACTAACCTCTCTCCTTGAATGAGGCTTCCTTGTCTTATTAGCCTACCTGTGTGATGGAGATAAATGAGAATAAACTAAACAAGCAACTTAGCAGAGTGCTATACTGCACACTGTTGCAGAGAATTTTTTTGCACATTAAACAAGCTGAGTGGAGAATTCTCTCGTCTTTCAATTAGTTATGAAGAAAGGGAAACTCATTAACTCTGATGACAATAAATGTCAGAGAGACCTTATGATTTTTAAAGGTGATACAAAGAAATAACCTCAAAAATGTGGACATACATGTGAGCTGTGATTACCCATAGACATTTCAACTATAAAACCAGCACACAACAAGCAGATCTGAGCAGTGTATATTAAAAGACATATGAAAGACTCTCAAATCAGAAAGGAAAAGCTGAGATTTACAGAAGGATTCACTGGTATGGTCCTATCAATAAATATCACTCCCTGACATATGTGGTGGATTCATTCACCTATAAATCATACTTAGGTACTAATCTTGGGAAAGCAGCATGATGTATTGGTAAGAGCATAAATTCTAGAGCCAGACAGCCTGGGTGGAATCTCAGATCCTCTACTCTGGACAAATGATGTGACTAATCTGGTCTTCCTCTATACTTCTCTCACAAAGCTGTTGTAAACATCAAATGAGCTATTGTAGTTAAAGCCCTTAGAACAATGACCAACACATAATTTGCACGATATACTATTTTATATCCATATTATATATTATGTACAATATAATACATACATAAATATTGAAAAATGAAGATAAGTACAAACAGAAATTCTAATGTTATCCTCCCTTGCCCCATGAATTTGCTTGCACAATCCACTTAGGCCATCAATCTGAATGACAAAAATTCAATAGGGAAAGTTTTAAATGAGGTAGAGTCAAAAGACAAAGATGACAGTCCCTGTTGAAGCGCTGACCATGGGAGATCACACAAATAGGTTTAATATTTGCCCTGTCAGAACCTGGTATCTTGGACTTCGCTCTCAGAGATGAACAAAATAGACTTCAAAACTAATGCTATTATATATTGAATCATAAACCTAACTCTCTTGATTAAAATTTGGCTTTCCTTACAGCTTTCTAACAAGGAAAGAATATTCTAGCCAAAGAATGAAACTACCTCCATAGCAGTTAAATTTTTCATAATAAATATGTAAAGAAATGATCATTCTACTTTTGAACTTAAAGCTATTGTAGGTTTTGTCAATATAAGTCAGTTTCTATAGTTCCCTGAAAAGTTTGAGTTTTTAGGCCTACTAGGCTGTGGGGCAGACCCTGGATGAAGGCAAATTCGCCAGGATACTTCTTCCATGCATGGTCTCAGCCTGACAGCCAGGATGCAAACCAGCTGCTCAGATACCATTGCTTTAAATTTCTCTAAGTTGAATCATAGAGAACTGACACTGTATAGTCTTGCATCTTGGACCTTAATCTATGAACCTGATTTACTTAGGTATAAGGATTCAAATTACAAAGCTTTTTTCACCCTTCATTCTTATGATCTCATCATGGTAATGGCTGAAGAAAGTAGTCAGGGACAGCTAAATAATGGTATGAAGCAATACTTTCAAGCCTCTCTCAAAAAAAAATAATTGATTTATATTTTCTTGTGAGAGGTCATCATTGTATTACAAAGATCTCTGATTTTCTACAGATTTTTAGTGTTTCATGAGGTTCTCATTAAAAAAAAAACTTACAGAATAGGATAACTGATGATGATCTTTATTTCAGGACTTTGCTGTGATTTTCAAAACAGGCAAAAGAGCTAGAAACTCGCAACAGATTCTCAGAATCCACATTAGACTCTCTTAGGCCAACTCGAAGACTTTATGTCATTGCAGTGATCACAGCTACATGGCAAAAGCAATCACATTTGCCTTGCAGTTGTCTGAAGGTGATTTGCTTTGACAAATATCCACTTATAAGCCAATGCTGTAAATCATTCCTTACATTACAACCAACAATGAATTAACTCAACTTATCTTAATTTTTATGATAAAAAATTGTCATGCTGTCTCTTTTTCTCCTTTCTAAAGAAAAATAACAATTCAACCCCAAGTTCAAAAATCATGAGAAGCACTAACTCATGAGTAAGTCGGCCTGCTTCTGTGGAGTAGCATAAGCTCTCAAAGTTGTGTTCCATTTTATAATAGATTTATCTAAAGTAATGATACTCAAACCACTTTTTACTTCACAAAATATACTATTATCACTATTCCTTGAACCCATGAAGAAAATCAAGAAGCAAGCTCTTTAAGTCAAGATGTCCTTGGGGAATAATAACTGCAGTTGTTTTCAAGAGGTCTTATTTCTGAATACCTCTCCTATATTTGTACTTCTGAGCCTCATTTCTATTGTATTCTCTAAAAATTCATGTCTTGCTAAAAATCTCTTCGCTACTTATTCTACTCTCAAATCTTTGGCAAATTAACATGTCTTTATAGATATCACCATTAAACAGCAGTGAACAAAAACAATAAAACAGCCAGTATTAAAATTCATAATTATTTCTTCCAAGTAGGTTTAAAAATTGGATTCACTGCAGTTTTCATCACTTTTTAAAGAACGATTTTGAACACAAAAGTTTGCCTTTTGTAGCATTGCTGAGAAAGGGTACCTTTAAAAATTTGGGGGGTATATAATATGTTCTCCATCTTACCTACAGCACTTTAGTTTTCTACATTCCAAGTTTTACCTTCCATGGAAACTCAAAAGAATTTTTAAAATTTTTCTTAGTAATTAATGTTTTGCTTATCTTGTCTGTAGTCAATATCTTTTAGATAAACTGGAAAATACTTGTGAAATTTCCTTCCAAATTTTATAATTGCTTTCTTTTGAATATTACTGCAAGAGTTCACCTATTTTCAGTGGTATGCTAGTAAATGTTTAACAACCAGCTCTCCAAACAAAAACAAACAAAAAAACCTTGATTTGTAACATTTATTAATTTCTGTGGTATAAATACTTCCAAGAAGGCTGATTTTAAATTGCTAATATAATGACTTTGAATGCAGGATTAGGAAGAGATGTACAATACACCATTATGCTACATTTCTACTACATAGATACAACAGACAAATATAACTTTAAGAACAAGATGTAGTATAATAATTAGGAAGTGATTAGTTTTGATGATATGTTATCTTTGGTTTTAATATAATTTATTTAATTGTAAGTTAATATCATATAATCTTTAATAATCACTTGTTTAACAGTCATCTCACACAAACTATTAAAATCTGGCTCCAGCACACCACTACCTGTATTATAACAGTTAATCAAGACTTAAACTTATGTGTATCTTCATGATAGTAGAATTTCATATTTTAAACATCCATCCAAATACATTCTATGCTTTTTTTTTCATTAGTTTCTGTATTTTCTAATCACAGTAGTTAGAGTATTCTGTCATCTTTGCTTTTAAGCTCATGTACAAAAGACTAAATGTAGTGGCCTAAACTTGACATACCTGTAGAAGTCAGTGTTTTGCTTACAGAATTACATTTTTTAAAAAAACTGGCTGACTTATGATATGATAAAGTAGTTTTTGTAAAACCTGGCTGGACAAATCTCTGAAAACTAGAGAAATCACAATACCGCCACGAGGACCAGTGGCATTAATATAATCTTTTCACCTCAGAGAACTTCCATGTTGATACTAACTAAACTAATGAGACCAATCTCCTAATTGCACAGAAGTTCAATATTTTCTAATTAAGTACTTCCACATAAAGTATATAGGAATCCTAATCTCCACCCTCCGAACATTTTTACTGCTGTTATTACAACTAATGCTATTAATATCAAACACTATTGCTAGCATTGGTCTACTTGTTACACATATGACCCCATTTAACCCTCAAAACCACATAGGGGAGGTACCTTTGTTATTCCCATTTTATAGAGGGGCAAACAGGTGAGTTTAACTAGACTAAATAGCCCAAATAATACTAGAGCTAAAGCTGGAACCCGAACCCAGTTTTGCCTAACTCCCAAGCCCTGTTTTTATTCCACCATATTTATTATACCTATGTTCCTTATCTCACTTGCACTCCATTTACCCAGTTTTTAACCCATCAGTCCTAAACTCATTTCATGTTGTATAATCCTTCATCCCTTAAACTTACTTAATCACTGAAACCTTTGGTCATACTTCCAAAATAGATCTCAAATTTGTTCATCTCCACCGCCACTGCACTGGTCCAGGTCACCATTATCTCTGGCCTAGGTAACTATAAGAGTCTTCTATTTTGTCTCCTTTTGCTTCCATCTTGCTGCTATTCCCTGCTTCCCAATGCTCGATCATTTTTTCAGCATGTAGCTAGAATAATCTTTCTAAAATTAAAGTCTGATTTAGTTAATATCTTAACTAAAATATTTCAGTGAGGGCTTAAGTCCAAAGCCCTTAGAAAAATTTCCCCAAGCTTTTTATGATCTGCTCCCTGTAATCTCTTCAGGATCTGACATTGCATCATCCCCTTTTATAGTGAGTGACCAATTTCTGATTCTCTGCAGGGGCCATGCTCTCACCAACTGGCTTTTGAACAAGGGCTTTCTTCTGCTTGAGGAGCTTATCTTCTGCTCCTACCCTCCTCAAACACTTCTATTTTGCTCTGGTTAATTATTCTACTCTCAACTTAAAAGTCACTTTCTCTTGAAAGTCTTTTTGGACTCTCGAAGTCTAGGAGAGGTATCTTGCCTTTATGCTATCCATAACTTCCCCTTTCAAAACACAACACTAATCATAATTGTTCTGCTAATTCTGTGAGGTCAGAAACTACATCTGCCTTATTTATCTCCATATACCCAAAACTGAATATAGTGGCTTAAATAGTAAAGACAATCAATAAATATTTGTTAAATGAAATAATGTGTTCTGAGGATGAAAACGGGTTAATGATGTAGTTTTTGGTGACACTGTCCTTTCCAAGAACCTAAACACACACATACACACACACACACACACACGCACACACACACACACATATAAAGACAAAGGTGCAGTAAGATGACAGAGTACAGGATATTTTGACTTCTCCTCTTTGAGCTCCCACAGCTCAAAGATTGGTGAACACAATCTTTTAATCATAATTATATTAATGTGGATATATTTTAAGTGAGAAAATATTCCTGAAAATTAAAATCACAAAAGCAATTTAATTCCTTGGAAAAATTGCCTTAAAAGATTTTAAATTCCATTAATGTTTATTTGGTTGAATATTTTCATTTGGATTCAACATTTCTTATGTTAATTACATGAAAAAGATTTGATTTAACCATTTGATTTTGTCCATATTTTTGCCCATCAAATTTTAATTATGATTTCTGCCATTTGTTTTCTTCAGGGGTCATGTGCCTACTGATTCCAAATTTCTCGGGTAAATTTGGCAAATAAAAATTTTGTCAGGGTAATTTTATTTTTCTATTATGTTCTGCAGATAATGATTTTAAGATATACATCTAATCAATGTCAATGTTTTATATAATATTTCTAACACATACACTATTTTGAAAATCGCAGAAAACACAATCTTCCCACAGTTATTTTTTTCGTCTATAGATTTTAGACCATTAGATTTTATCTATTGTTGGCTTTATTTTGTGTGGGTTTTTTTTTTTTACCAGTATTATTTAAGTGATATAGATGACTAATAACATAATTTATTTTTTGAAACAAAATTTAAAGCTCTTAATATAATTTAGAGCTTTTAGTAGGTCAAAGGTATACATTCTCTGTGGTCAACATTCAGGCCAAAATGTTGTGATTTGATTAACACATATTCAATGGATGTATTGAACAACCTTCTTTCCATCTTCTTTGAATTTTAAACATCATTTTGTTTGCATGCTTAAGTACTTAGCAGGATATGACTAAAGCTTCACTTATTCACATGTCCTCAAAAACATTTTATTTCTTTATAACTTATAGGCAACTTTATCATGAGAGATTTTTAAAAATTTGATTAGAAAAAAGAACAATATTAAAGGAACAATAACTAGACTATCAGATATTTAAAGAACAGCAAGGCAGGACTGAAGCAATGGTCAGGAGTAGAATTCAGACATTTCACCCTGAAACCTGGTAATCAAAGAGAAATCAAGATGGCAAATGTTTCCAAAACCTTCACCTCTTAAACATAAACTGCTTTATTGTCAAAGTCTAGATATAATTCTGATCTCTTTGATGTAAAATGTAATAATTATTTATTTTTTAGAAATAAGGTTACAATTTAGGTTACAGTTATATCTGCCTCATGATGATCTGAGAATACTAAAATAACTCTTCTTCAAACTACATCCAAAACATTCTCAGCACTCATGAAGCATAAACTCTAAGAGTAGATAAACTATTGGCAGGGTTAGTAGGAATCATCAGAGCCAATAACAAAAATAGCAAAATCTGATTTAAACTAGTAAGTTTTAATTTTTTTTTAAGAAAAATGTTCTTAACACTGCTGGAATTACATGGTTTTCACAGAGGTCTCTGAAGCAAGGCTTACCACTGTGAGCAAAGACCTTTTCCTTAATACCTAGGTAAAACTGAGAAAGAAAGTTCTTACAGACTAAGAAAATATCCAATGGGAGACAACTTCATGCAATTAAGTAGTTGGAATTGGCTCAATTATATAATTAAGGAAAATATGCTCTAATCTTTAAGATCACTGTCTCGTACTATAAATACTAGTAGGATTTCATGGCCCCTTGCACAAATATTTTCTTCAGCTAGGCTATGTCATATTTGTTCTTACAAGAGCTATAGGCCATTTAAATAAATGATCCATTATCATCACTGACCCTGCAGGTAAAGAACATGGAAAAAGTTAATTTCCCAAGGACCAGTTTCCTTATCCAAAAATTGAAAAGAATGGACCAGATAGTTTTTACAGTATAAGCGTATAATTGACATTTCTAAATTAGAATACTGTGTGCCTTCATTGAGACGATTTAGAAACCATAATATAAAAAGCAGTAGAAATGATTCTTTCTAAGCAGCAAGTAGCATTTTTATGAAAATTCCTGAAACACTATAAATAAGTTTTTTTTTTTTAAAGAAAGTCAGATAATTGCAAGATACAGAACATAAATGTTTCACTGTTGCCTGCTTTATTAAAATGTCAGTTAAATATGTAAGGGACTCTAGAATTATTAATGCTGTGGGCTCTTGCTCAGAGAATTATGCTTTTCTGAGATTTCAACATAAAATTCTCAAGTTTGTGACTCTGTGAGTACTCAGATGAGAACATTTAATAGGATTAAGCAAGTGATAAAGGCTTATCTACATAGGCACTTGTGAGGGGCTTTTCTCACCTATAAATTTAGGTTCTTTCAACATAACAACAAAAAGACTGATGGAATGAGGTCTGGAAAAACACCAATATTTTTTACCCTTGCAACCTATTACATCAGCCAGCATTTCCCTGTAGTTGTGATTATTACATTATGACTTGATTACTAACTATTACTGCCACAGTTGGAAAAGTAAAAACGCAGCATGGGGCCATTTCCATTAAAGGATATGAAATTCCATAACAAGCTCTGAGGCTGCATAGCTGCTGTGGGGTTGAACTCAGAAGTGCATAAGTATCTACTTAAGATGCTGTTTGAAGAAGCACCCTAACTTACGTCATGATTTCATTTAGTTTGAACTGTACCATGGATTTTTCCATTAAGCAATATTAGACACTTAACACTATTGAGGTTATTCATGCCCTAAAAAAAGAGCAACATAATTTTTTTTTCTACTCTCTATCCAGAGTACCAGAATTTTCTATTGCATGTACATTCAATCCTGACTTTGTCTAATAGAAGAGACCAAGTGGTTACATAAGCTAGAGAACGTCAGTCATGCTGAAGTGGCATAACTGAGAAGAGAAGCATTAATATTCATGTTGTAATATAGGCATATGCCATTTAGGAAATCAGAAAGAAAAGGACTTTAGTTGCTATAATATAATAGGCCCAGAAAATAAAGATTCAGCTATATTTAAAGCATATAGATTAATGCTAATGGGGAAAGGAATTATGATAACATTTTACATCTATTCTTGTGTATGCGTCACTCAAATGACAAGGTAGCCTGGGATGAGAACTGAGGTATGATGAAGTTCTTTTCAGTATTTTTAGGACAAAGTCTAGTGGCGGAAAAGTGCCAAACAACTTAAATCACAGAAGAATGATTATCACTGCAAGAAAATTGCATATTATATATTTTTAAAACTACAAATTGTTATATATTCAATTATGTTTGGGAAAGATTGCATTTATGTGTGTATGTAAGGGTTGTGTGTCTGTGTTGGGTATGTATTTATGTGAATATACATCCAAAATAATAGAAATATCTAGGAAAGAAATGATACTTGATTTAATTTTTACAACCACAAAGATTTCTTTACTCACGTGATTTTCTCCACTATAATCTTGTGGAGAAAAATCTATATTTAGGCAGGATTAAAGCTAGCAGGTTTCTTGTGGTAAATAGGAAGTTACTCTTCTTCTTCTGTCTTATTTGGCCATTTTCTTTCCTGTATAGGATTCCTCACTTTAGACATAAAGGTGTATCCTCTGACAGTAGCCAGTGCAAGTTTTTGGATCCTTACTACCAGAGAGAGAAACTTAAAAATTGTTCCCAAACCTCAATATCTACACTACTAATCTTCTCTTTCCCCCAAAGGCTTGGCTCTACTCCTCTCAAACATCACTCCAGTAATATTAGCAATGGCTTCACCTCTAAATTCCTTCCTTCCTTTTATTTTAAAATTTTTAAATACACTTAAAAAACACCAGTGTAAGTCTGCCCCATCTACCAGTTTTGAAAATGTTACGTTTAGAAAATATCTACAAAAATGCAGAAAATTCTATGAGCAAGTTTGTTGGTTTGTGATCTAAAAGTGTGTGTGTGTGTGTGTGTGTGTGTGTGTGTGTGTTAAATGATAGAATAAACAAGGGAGAAGGCAATATGGAGATGGAAGCAGACATCGGAGTGATGCCATTTGCTGGCACTACCAGAAGCAGGAAGGAGCACGGAAGAATTCGTCCTTAGATCCTTCAGAGAGGGTATAGTCTTGTCCACGCCTTGATTTCAGACTTCTTCTAGCCTCCAGTTTCTGTTGTTTTAAGCCACCAAGTTGTGGTCCTCTGTTATAGCAGCCATAGGAAACTAATTCAGTGCTGGATAAGGGCTTTCTATTTCCTTGGACTAAAAAGGAAGTAACTCGGAAGTCCTGTTTGCCTACTTCTGGTGTTGAAGGCAGAGCCTAGAAGGAAGAGTCAGAATATCCAGGTCTGGTGACTCTGAGCAATCACTTACTCTGCCAGCCTCAGTCTTCTTAACTCTTTCCTACACTTCCTCACCTAGCAAGTGTCTGCTGAGTTTATCTGAGTCTTGGGCAGAAGTCCTGACCCTTTATGAGCTTTCATTCTGATAAGTGAAGACAGTCAATAAACAGAGAAAAGGGGAAAAAAATAAATAATGATGCCATTGTACATATTGTTCAGTGTTAGGGAGACAATAGTGTCCCTGGATTCTGGTGTAGTTCCTAAAATCCTTGCTCTCTCCACAATGATAAGAGTATTTTTCGTTTGCTAATGAAATGACAAGTAGCTGAGAAATCCTAGATAGTTTTAGGGTTGGGTTGGTTACCACAAAGAAGAAGACATGATTAAAGTTACAACTTTCAGCCCTAAGCTCCTGCTAGGAAAGGAAGTGGGGCTAGTGATTGAGTTAATTAGCAATGGCCAATGATTCAATCACTCATGCCTACATAATGACACCTCCATGCAAACCTCTACAGATTGGTGAACACATTAAGGTGGTGAATGGGCAATGCACCTGAAGAGGGCATGGGGGCTCTGTACTCCTCCCCTGACAACTTGCCTTGTGTATCTCTTCCATTCGGCTGTTCCTGAGTTGTATCCTTTATAATAAACTAGGAATAGTAAGTAAAAAAAAAAAAAAAAAAAAGATATAAATATTGATGAAATTATAAAGTCTAAATTTCGGTTCTAGGCCCTTTTGCAAAAGTCACTCTGTGGAAGAGGATGAGACATGAGTATAAGTAAAACTTGGGAAAATACAGACTGTGACTTGAAAAGGCCTTGGAAGCACTGCCCTGGAAAAAGGCGTCACCTAGTAGCAGAGATGATAAAGTCAAATTTCCCATCTCAGCCCTGTGGTTGGCTCGGCACCTCCTGATTTTGAATAAATCACTTCAGCTGAAGAGACTTACTTTTTTCCCTTAGATATAGCAATATCAATTATACTAGAAAATAATTCTTAAAAACTTACTAAAATTCTAAATAACTTTGTCATTAATAAAATTTTATTTATAAATGATATTCACAAAGTAAATATTAGTACCTTATTTGCCCCTGGAGTTCTAAAATAATTTATTTTCTCTGTTAAGGGTGCATATAACGGACTCCTACAAAAACTATTGAATCTATGACTTCACACTTACTGAGTTGCGATATACTGAAAATCATTGTTTGTTAATTTGTGTTCCTATTTTGCTCATTTGTGCACTCCCGTTTTTATAATCTAGATATTTATGAGTAACAACACTTTGTTTTTTCCTTATAAACTATTATTTCATTAAAACACACCCAAGCCAAAACTTGAAAAGTCAAACAAAAATGCTTAGCATTTTTTTCTCAGTAAATATAAATAAGAAATATAGTAGATGTTAAAATGAAAATTAAGGAAATAAGAGAGAAGAAAGAGAAAAGTAATAGCTAATTAAAATATCAATAATTAATATTCGTTGAATCCTAACTACAAGCCATGCACTGCTAAGGGCTTTATATGGACTGTATCACTTAGTAATCACACAATCCCATGAGGAAGACAGCACAATTATCTCTATTGCATAGATGAAGAAATTAAGGTAGAATCTAAAGGCCTTGTGAAGATTTCATTGTGGGTGAATAGTATAGCTACAATAGATGCTACAATAGAAGAAGAAAAAAAAGAAAGAGTAAGATAGAGATTGAAATCGAGATGAAGATAATAAGAATAAGTGGATGGACACTGTTCACTCCCTTTATCCACTCCCAAACTCACATTCAGGTTATAAGCAATTCCCATGCCAGTTGTTACTCCACTCCTTTCTCTGTTTTCCAATTGGAGGTTTTAACAAAAACAACAACAAAAGAATAAAAATCATTTTACTATAGAAATAACCTTGAATTTTCTTTTTTAAAGTGAATTATTTGCAAAAATTGGCACTCATCACAAATTTCATGCAACCCATTTCATAGATGTTTGCGTCACCCCAGTATATCACTGATCTAACCTATTAATTAATGCCTTTCTATAAAAACATAGTCTATATAAAACAATATACCACATGAGGTAGGTTCCTGTGTTTGTTAATCAGTTAGCAAAATGCCATTAACTTAGTTTAGTTCAAGGTAATTGGTTTCTATAAAAAATATAATTCCCCAGGTGCAGGGAGATGCATAGACCTACTTTCTACCTAACTAAGACAGTGATTTTACTCTAAGGATCCTTAAGCAATCTCTGAAGGTTTCCCAAGGGATTACTGTGGCTAGAAGTTGGGTCTCGTGGCCCTCTTTTCCAGTTCCTAATAAGAATAGCTATTCTATTTTATTCTTATGATTTATAAACTGGATTTTAAATAAGATTTTGGTTAAGAAAAAGAGTTCAGTCTTAAAAATCTTAAAAATAGCTGAGGAAAGGGACTTCCTAATTTCTTCGAGAATAATTCTGAATATAAAAACAATTTATAATTGTGACTTAAAGCTGTCTTCAAAACTCATATCAAATTATAGTCTGATGATATTAATGAAACTAGGATGCAGTGAAAGCTTTTAATAAAACTGTATAGTAGTATTTGACTAACAAAGTTTTAGTGATTCAATCCACCTCTTTCACTCAAGTATATTGAGGCAAGAAAAAGTCAGAACAAAATAATAATATTTGAAAAGCTTATGGTAGTTAATAAAATATAAAATAATCATAAAGTTTTTTAAATTTGTAAGATCCATATTATGAGAAGAAAGTAAATGAGTCTGATCTGATTTGTCTTTCATAAAAGCATGATATTAATGGCCCAGTATATTCTGTCACTTTTTGTACGTAAAATTGATTATCTGCTCTTGTAACTTGTCTTTATGATCCACAATTTCAAGCAAAACCTTTCCTCCACAAACAAACAAACAACAAAAAGAGTATTGCACATGGCATTTTCTAACACTTGGGAAATTTTTTCTGTCTATAAATATTTCAAAATTGCTTTTAATGTTATACAATTTTGAAATAGCTTCAAAAAGCTGTGCGAATGTTAAGGAATAACAGTTAAATTCAGTTGTTTGCTTTCTGTATATGAGGAACTATCCTAGACTCTGGTATATAATAATAATAATTGATAATTAACAAAAGATGAAAAGGAGAGAGAGGGAGAAGAATTCATCTCTGATATTGAGGAACTTTTACTTTACTGGTAAAGACAGCCATATGAGCAATTTTAATGTAATATGACTATTAACATAAATATATACACCAGCAACCAAAAAAAAAAGTGGAGGTAATGAGTTCAAATTCAGGTTTCAAGAACATTTTTCTGTAGGCCACATTTAAGCTTAGGGTCCTTAAAAAAATAGCTTTATTGAGGTATAATTGACATACCATATATAATTCACTTATTTAAAGTTCACATTTAATATATTTTCATGGTCGTGTGACCAATCACCAAAATAAAATTTTAGAACAATTTGGTCTCCTCTAAAAAAAACCTGTAGTCCTTAGCTGTTACTCATCATCTTCCCCCATCACCTTTCACTTCCGCCCCACCAAGTATCTACTAATCTACTTTCTGTCTCTATAGATTTGCCTGTTCTGGAAATTCTATATAAATGAAAGAACATACTATACGATCTTTTGTAATTGACTTCTTTCCTTAGCATAGTGTTTTCTATGTTCATTCTGTTGAATATAGCATGTACTATAACCTTATTTATTTTTATTGCTGAATAAATTTCCCTTGTATAGATATGCTATATTTTATTTGTCCATTCATCAGTTGATGGCTATTTGGGGTGTTTCCACTTTGGGGCTATTCTAACTAATACTTTGAGAACATTTCTGTGTACAAATTTTTGTGCGAACATGTTTTTATTTTTTAAGTATATACCTAATAATGAAATTACTGGATCATATGGTAACTCTATGTTTAATTTTTTTGAGGAATCGCCAAACTGTTTTCCAAAGTGACCGCACCATTTTACATTCCCACTGGCAACGTAGCAGGGTTCCAATTTCTCAACGTCCTCATCAACACTTGTTATTGTTCTTCTTTTCGTTTATCATCAACTTAGTAGTTGTGAAATGGTATATCACTATAGTTTTGATTTGCATTTTCCTAATGACTAAAGATGAGCATCTATCTCATATGCACATTGGCTACTTCTATAAGTTCTTTGGAGAACTATCTATTCAGATTGTTTGCCCATTTATTAATTTCTTTTGTCTTTTTATTATTGAGCCATAAAAGTTATGTATATATTCTGTATACAAGTTCCTGATCAGATATATAGTTCACAAATATTTTCTTCTATTCTGTAGGTTGTCACTTCATTTTCTTAGACTTGCTGTGCAGAAGTTTATAATTTTGATGTAGTCCAGTTGATCTATTTCATTGTTACTGTTGCTATTGCTTGTGTTTTTGATGTCATATCCAAGCAAACATCTCAGCTTAGGTTTTAGATGACGAGTAAGACAGACCAAATTAAGAAGCTCATTCCAAGAAGAGGTATTAGAACAAGCAATGGCATGGATGCATGATACACTGTGAAATCCTCTTCTGTTTGTTTAAAACAGGGGAGATCCCCACAGAACCATACCTAGTAACTTTGGCATATCATCATACCAGTTCTATGATGTACAATGTAGTTCTCAGAAAGGTGTTATCAATACTATCATATTGCTAGCTGCAGTTTATGCTCAGTTAAAGGAATGCATGTGCTAAAAGAAGGTCCACGTAATGTAGACATTTTTTTTTTTAAATCTATCTTCTAAATAATTTTTTTGTAATTTCTGTCCCCTAATTTGGAGGTCCTGAAGCAAAGTCCAGTTTACATATCCTAGTTACTAGTCCGGATTCCAAACTATATCAAGGATACTGTCAATCTTAAGAGCTTTCTCTAATACTAATTCTATGAAAAAAATGATAGGAAAGAAATCTGTTCTTCTGAACCCAATAGCATTTTATTTTTACTGCTCTTATAGCTTCGATCACAATCCTCCTTATCTTAACCTATGATTACAGTCTAAGCTCCTTGAAATTCCCTACCACGTCTATTTTCCATTCATTTACTTAACAAATATATATTTGTCAGGCCTAGGTCACTGTGTGTAGGATACAAGGCTAGACTGAAAGCCACAAGGGTCAGAAAAACTGAGTTACAACCTACACTGTAGAGGTTTCCTTCTGGATCAGGCTGATACCACCCTCTAAGGGCCTGACACCACGTCCTCATGTTTCTTCCTTCTCTGCTCTGCTCTGCTTCCCCACTCCTTTATCAGTCTCC
The DNA here is from genome assembly GCF_000325575.1 of Pteropus alecto. NCBI lineage: Eukaryota > Metazoa > Chordata > Mammalia > Chiroptera > Pteropodidae > Pteropus > Pteropus alecto. The sequence continues at coordinate 8,055,389 of NW_006442512.1, read as the reverse complement.
CCTGTGAGCACTTCCTTAGCAAATCACTTGCACACCAATCTTCAACTCAGGAACTGCCTTCAGAGAACTTGATCTAAAACACTATGATAGAAGGTAAACAACAAAAATGATATGCAAGGAGAATAAACAATGAACAAGATGGACTTACATCTTTTGAGGAAGCCAGACTTACACAACTAGCAGATTTGGACCATTTTATCACCTTGATTTGACTAGCACTGCACTAGTAGATACTCCATATATATGTGTTGGGTTAAAAATTATAAATAATTAAGCTAACCAACAATATAAAACATGTATATCCATTGACTAATTTCTTTGCTTTTGATTGGGCAATATTGACCTAAGAGAGATTTCAGAGAAGAAATTTATGTAATTACAGATATTTTGGTTAATATTATATATTTGAAAATTGGATGTACTAATTAGGGGATAGTATATATGTAGGTCACTTGGACCTAATCTGCCAGAACTATGAAATGTTTCTCCAAGAGAAATGAGAGGAGCAAGAGACACAGTGGGTAGGACTAAGATGAATTAAAAGCTCAAGAAGGCTAGATTGTTCATGCTCCCTTTTTGAATGTCTTGTCAACAGGAATCGATGTCTTAAACACGCTGACAATCTTATCCCTCCAGTTTTCCTGGAAATGCTGATAACTATGAACCTCACCCTGAATAAGTAATTCCTCTGTATTTATGATACTGTGTAATAAAGCGAACAGAAATTGCCTAAGACTGGCCAGGAGATGACGTGAGGATGAAGAAAAGGACAGGCAGGAGGACTATAGGCAGCAGCCAGCAGATGGGGAAAGCAGGAAGAGGGAAGGAAAGTAGCTAGAAGATGGGGGTAAAGGATAGGGAAGGGAAAGAAAAACCTCTTAGGTTTAAAATCTACGTGACTAGAAGAATGAACATGAAAAACCAGAGAAGTGGCTACAATAACAAGGAGTGAATTTAATAAGTAAAATAACAGTAGTAATAATGAAAATATGACTTGGAAGATATTTTGATAATGCCAGAACGGATACTGTAAGGCTGGCAGGCAGTGGTGTTGGGAAACACTGCCCCCCAGAGGTTCTTCTGTGTACTCATAGAGACCAGCTTCCATCACAAACTTAACAGGAACCTGGCAACAGACTCAGATTTGCTAAGCATCCAGGATATGAAGTGAAATTTCAAATTGGGCCCAAAACTCTGGTCCAGTCATCTAAATACCTGAACTAAACAGTGAGCTTACTAAAGGAGGTCATATTAAAATATGATTTTTTTTTCTTTTTCTAATCCTCACCAACCTTTTGAAAATACTATTTGGTTTTTGTTATGGAAGTTAAAATATGCACATGTACACAGTTCCAAAGAAACAAACATATACTGTTAAAAATAAATATCTTCTCCTCCTATGCACTGTCTCCCAGATATCCCGCTTAAGGTAGTACACAGTATTATTAGTTTTTCATATGTTCCTTCGGGGCTATTCCATGAATTTTTAAGACAAATGCTAGCACTCTTTTTCCACTTGTCATCCTTCACCCTTCTCCACTACCCATTTAACAATATATCTCCAGGACAGTTTGAAATCAGAAAATACAAAAAGACCTTATTCTTTTTAATAACTGTATAGTATTCTATTGCATGATTATTTTTGTTTTTTGTTTGATCTAGTTTTCTACTATTTCACAATTAGGTTGTTTTCATCTTTACTATAAAAATATTTCAGTGAAAATCCTTGATACTCATAGATGTATGTAATATATATTAAGACATATGTGAGAATGTCTGTAGGATGAATATATTGAAATAAAATTGCTATCAAACTCTAAGTGCATTATGTTTAATTACACTTTCAAAATGACAAAAAATTAACAATTTATGTTCCCACCAATAATATATAAAATTGTCAATTTCTTCAGATACTTGTAGATAGTGTATCATCAACTGCTTTTTATCTCTGTCAATTTAACAATTTTTTTAAAAAATCTTCATTTTCAATTTTCATCAAGTTAATTGTATACGTGTCAGACTTAGCTAATTTTGTTCCATTTAAGTGACATTTGTTTCTTTTTCTACCCACTCACATTCTTCGATCATGCTTCTCTTGGGCTGTGGTACTTGTTCTTATGTATATTGTGCTTTTCTTTTGTTGAAAACATTAACTTTGGAATATGAACTGTAAATATTTTCTTTTTTTTTGTAATTTCTTTTTTTATGTTTGTTTTTCATTTAATTTAGGAATTTTTTCCAGTCTTATTTTGTGTTATGGTTGTTGTTGTTGTTGTTGATGTTGTTGTTATTTAGTGCATCCAAACATACCAGTGTTTAATAAAACACTAGTGTTTAATAAAACACTAGTATGTTTGGATGCACTAAATAACAACAACATCAACAACATCAACAGGCTGCTTCAAGTTTTCATAGCAGCCTTAAAAAGACTTTCCTACTATGAGATTTTTTAAAAAATACATTTTTCCTAGTATTTTTGTTTGTTAATGTTTAACTCTTAGATTCTTTCAGAACACACACACACATTTTTATTCTTCTTGTTTTAATTTATATGATATGGTTTATGTCGCATCCTAGAGATGGCATTACCAGATAACTGGTCCTGGTATTTAATTACTAGTAATAAAAAGAACTAAGGGAACAATATTTCTAAATTCAAAGTCGTAGTTCTTTCCTTAAAGATATTTTCAGAATTCTGCTATCTAGTTACCAAAACAAAAAAGCAAGTTAATTCTTGTGTATAATTCATTAAATAGTATAAAATCCATTTTACGATGGATATAACAGAAAATTATTATGTTTAAGGTTAAAAAAATTATGACTTTTACTGAGATTAAAAATAATATTTTCTCAACAAGATATAAAAAATATATCTCCACTCCCGTATTTATTGCAGCATTATTCACAGTAGCCAAGGTATGAAAATAACGTGTCTATGAAAGGATGAATAGATATAGAAGGTGTGACATACATATACAATGAAATACTAGTCAGTCATGAGAAAGAAGAAAATCTTGCCATTTACTGCATTGTGGATGAGCTTTGAGGGCATTAGGCTAAGAGAGATAACTTAGATAGAGAAAAGACAAACACTGTATGATCTTGCTAATATGTGGAGTCAAAAAAAGCCAAAGTTGTAGAAAGAAAGCATAGAATGTGATTACCAGGGGTGCAGAGTGGGGGAATTAGGAATATGATGTTAAAGGGTACAAACTAGCAACTAGGAGATAAATAAATTCTGGAGATCTAATGCACAGTATAATATTTATAGTCAAGAATACTGTATTATATATTTCAAAGTTGATAAAAGACTGAAAATTAAATGTTCTCGCCACAAAAAAAAAGTGATAATTATATGACCTGATAGAGGAATTAGCTAATGCTATGGATGTAATCATATTGCAACACATAAATGTGTCAATGTGACACGTTATACACCTTAAACGGTGTTATATGTCAATTATATCACAATTAAAATAACATATTTTCTAGATATTTAGCTTCATCTACTTTAAAATGTTTCCCAGGATAAAACTGACTGCCAAGCTTTGAATTACGACTCTGTAGGCTCAATCATTTGTTATCTGTGTGCTAGGGTCAATCTCATATTACTTTTGATATTTATCATAATATCTTGGAAAATTTTAAACCTACACAAAAGTAAAAAGAATGGTTTAATGAGCCCATATATACCATCACACAGCTTCAACAAACAGGTTTGCCATTCACAGTTCCCTCACCTTCCTCTTACCTTAAAAAAAAAAATTAATCACTGATCTTTGTTTTCTCAGTGTCTTAAGCAAATTCCAGAAATTGTATCATGTCCTCTGTAAATACTTTATATTATCTCTATCAGACAGTAAATAAAAAACATTTTCATTGACAGATCTAGAAGGTATTATGCTGAGTGAAATACTTCAGACAGAGAAAGATAAATACCATATGATTCCACTTATATGCAAAATCTAAGGAACAAAAAGAACAAACTAAATGTAAACAGACTCACAGATACAGAGGGCAAACTGGTGACTGCCAGAGGAAGGGTGTTGGGGGCTGGGTGGAAAAATGAAGGCATGAAGAAATACAAATGAGTAGTTACAAAATAGTCATGGCAATATAGAATACAGCATAGGGCAGAGGTCCCCAACCTCTGGGCTGTGGACCGGTACCCATCCATGGTCTGTTAGAAACCAGGCCACACAGCAGGAGGTGTGTGGCAGGCAAGCCAGCGAAGCTTCATCTATATTTGCAGCCACTCCCCAGTGCTAGCATCACCACCTCAGCTCCACCCCAGATCATCAGGCATCAGATTCTCATAGGAGCACCAGTCCCTAGTGCCAAAAATGTTGGGGACCGCTGGCTTAAGGAATATAGTCAATAGTATTGTAATGGCTATGTGTAGAGCCCGATGGATGCAAGAGAAATTGAGGCAGTCGTTTCATAAACTCTATAAATATCAAACCAATGTATACCTGAAACTAATATAAAATAAAAATTTTAAAAACATAACCATTTATTATACCTTGTAATATTAAAAAAAATCCTTAATATAATATATATTAACCAGATTATGTTCAGTATTTCACAAATGTTTCAAAATGTCCTTTCAAATGTATATTTATTTTTCAGTCAGAATCTGGAAAAAGTTTATCCATTGAATAAATATGACATGACCTTAAAGTGTCTTAACCTGTAGCATTTCCCTCTCTCCCTCTACCCTATAGTATCTACTAGATGGATTAGCAGACATTTGGTCCTGTTCAAAACATCCACAGGGACATATGATCCATGCCAAAAGGTCCTTGATATTTGGTCCTGTACCAAAACATCCACAGAGATATTTGGTTTATGCTGACCCATCTACTCGACCCTATCTGCCGTGACCAAGTAGGACAGCGAGGCAAGAACGGTTATTATTGGCAATACAGCTACAATTATTGAACTGAGAAAACATGATAGTATTTTTTATATATTAATCCTATAATCCTAAAGTATAAATAAATGTTACAGGGTATTTGAATTTTCTACGTGTGAACATTTTGGTCAGGACCAAAACACAAGGACCTTTTGCCATGGCCCATATGTTTCCATGGACTTTTTGGATAGGACCAAATGTCTGGCAAGGACTAGGCAATTTGTCCTGTACATTTTCCTATATTCTTTATTTAGGTGATTGCATCCTGGTGCCACTTAACATTGTTCTCTAACCCTATATTTCCTAGAAATTGCCAATTAGTTCTAGAGGCTTCATTTTTAAAATTTATTTGGGAACAGAGCAAGAATAATTCATAGATGCTACTGTGTACTTCCTAGTATTTCTCATCAAGAAGCAAATAATATCTGGTTTTTCCATTTTTTGTTAGGTTAGGAGTGATAAGAGTGTCTAAGTGTTGTCATACTGATCCATCCGCATATTTCACCTATGATTTTAGCAGTCATTGATTATCCTGCCTAGATCCATTATTTTCGGAAGGGCTTGCAAAATGGTGATTTTTGAATGCTATATTTTTTTCAGCATATATTAGCTGATATTCATCTCTAAAAAAGAAGTTTTCTTTAACAGTATACAATTTGTATAGAAAAGCGAGAAAAATACTAGACTATTATTGATTTAAAAAAAACATGAGTGTCTTAGCAAATTCTAAATGTGAACATTAAGTTTTTTTTTTGGTTTAATTATTCTATTTTGCTGTTGTTTTGGTGGGCTGGTATCATCATATACCAATAGATTTTTATATTTTTGACATTAATACAGTTATTTTGGGATTCAAACAGTTTTTTCTTTGACCAGTGGAAGCCCTTCCCAGTTGGCTTTTGTGTTCTTTGGAAATGACTCTAAGTCATCTTTGATTGTTTCCTTGTTTTAGGACAGAATAAAATCTAGGCTCACCTTGTATGTTTCCTGCCTCAAGACTGGAATCAGCTATTCTTGCAAGGAGACCTGGTCTAATTTATTGAGAAATTACAATTAGAGATCAAAATCCAGGCGCTATAAGTATTCTTTGCCACATTATTTCTAGGACATTTTATTAGACTAAGGTAAGAAATGCATACATTTCAGAAAGAGAAAAATAAATTGTGAATTTATATTGCTATTTCCAACTAGAGATTAAAATTACAAAGTTTTCATTTAAATTGTCTGAGTGTATACTTACACATCTTTCCTATTATATTTCTTAACCTTATTGTATTAATTTCTTATTGCTGCTATAACAAAATAGGCTAAGTTTAGAGGCTAAAAATCACACAAATTTATTATCTTACAGCTCCAGAGGTCAAAAGTCTAAAATGTGTTCCCAAAGCTGCATTACTTTGGAGTTTCCAGGGAGGAGAGTTATTTGTTTGTTCATTTTTCTCCCCAGCTTCTTGTAACTGCCTACATCCTTTGGATTTTGGCTACCTTTCTCTATTTTCAAAGCAACATATCATCTCTCTTTTCTGATCTCCTGCTTCCCTGTTATAAGGGCCTGTGTGATTACATGGAGCCCATCCAGATGATCCAGGGTAATTTTTGATCTCAAGGTCCTTAACTTTATCATATCTGCAAAATTCCTTTTGCCACATACGATAACATTCCTAGATTCTAGAGACAGGACTTGGTCATCTTTGGGAGCCACTATTCAGCACATCATATCTATTGTGTATAGAAATAGCTTCAAAGCAACAACAAAAATAACAATATTATACTGAAAACACACACACACACACACAAACTATTGAATGTAATTTACTCTTTTCTTGCAGTTCTCCCTCTCTGTCTCCATTTAGAATATATTTCACTAGATTATAACCAAAAGACTATGTTTTAAAATCACCTGAGATAATTCTTCATTGTGTGCCTATTCTATCAGCTCGATATTGATTTTGTTTAATTTGTTTCCATTTGTCTTCAACTTTTAGGAATTTAAAAATTATTTTGTTTTGGAGATATATAAAAACATATGGTTTCAACATTAAAAATATAAAATAAAATACATTCAAAAATGTCTAACTTAATCTCTGTCACTTTATCTCTATTTCCTTCCGACCCCTAAAGGCAACTATTTTCATTAGTTTTTTTTTTTCCTTTCTATTATTTACTTCTAAAAATGTCAAAAATTGGTATAGAGGTAAATAAATATAGAGATAGACAGATGATAGATGATAGACAGATAGATAGATAGACAAATCTCAACCATAGAGTCCATTCCATTGTAGTATATCTAGATCATTCTCATTTCTTCACAGATGCTAGAATTTCATATCTTATACAATACTGTGAAATTTGAGTAAAGATTCAAATGCATTTTCTTTTAGAAAGACAACATTTCGTGCCAAACTACTTTAAATAAAATATATTTTCTCTAATTATTTGAAATATTGCCTTTATTTTACATTGTTTGTATTCTTTTGTAGGGCCTAATAATCTTCTTATTGGTTTGTCTACACATGCAATGATACCATGCTATTTTAATTATTATTTTTATAATGTATTTTAAAACATGGTATCTTATTCCTCCCAAGTTAATTTTCTTTTTAAAAAATGTTTAGCTATTTTTTTTTTGCTTTCTTATTTATTTCTGTGTAAATTTTAGAATAAGCCTACCTAATTAAAAAAAAAAAAACCTCTTGATGCTTTATTGAGATCATAATAAATGTATAATAAGCTCTTGAGAGAACATCCTTAGAGGCCATAAAAAAAAATAGCTCTTATTCACACAGAAAATTAAACATCGGTGTCAAAGACAGCAGTTGTTTCAAGTAGCAGTACACCAGTATGCGCTCTGTGTAGTATCAGTAATATCAGCTGTAATGATATTAGCATCTACATCAGTGCCTAACATTTGCCAGGCTCTGTGCTCAAATTCCTTACATACCTCATGTTTTTTAATCCTCATAAAAACCTCTTAAAGGGCAAACTAAAACCTAGAACCTAAATCTATCTTTCCTTTTTTAAAACCATTGTGTTCCACTGTGTCAGGGTAGTAAGTCTAAAACAATCTATCTATTAAGAATCTCTCTGTATTAACTATACTCTGAAAGAAAACTGCCTCCAAAGGACCAATGAATATACTCAGTAGGAGGACCTCTGTGTGAAAGCGCTGGTCTCCAACAGATGAAGGATTGTCCCTGTCTGTTGATGAATGACAAGTCTCTAGAAGTGAAAAAAAAAAAAAAAAATAGGCAGTGTCCATTCCATAACTCTTATAAAATAATTAAATATCTAAGACCCATGGATGCCTGGGGTCTAAGGTTAATTCTGGTAACACATAAGAGCATCTCTGGGGATTTTCTGGAGTGCATCACCATATGAATACATTAAATGAATGACCCTCAAACTTTAAAATACTTCAGATTCATCCAGAAAACTTATTTAGACATATATTGCTGTGTCTCATCCCTGCAGTTTCTGATTCAGTGAATCTGGGTTGGGACACAAGAATTTGTGTTTCTAACAAGTTCCCAGGTGATGCTGCTTTTTGTTTCAGGGACCATAATTTAAGCCAGATGAGCCATGCCGAAAATAGCTGACGATAATAAAATCTGATTAAAGTAATGATCAAGTAAGATTGTTTTCTGGCTTCTAGGCTGACAAGTATGAAATTCCTAATAAATGGGAGAAAATGGGTATAAATACTGAGAAACAGAGTGGTAGAATGAAAAGAGTATTGAGGTCAGCAGTCTGACAGCCACCTAGTAATCTAGTCTCTGTCCCCAGCGATCTGAGTAGCCTTGTCTGAGTCATTTATTTTCTCAAGCCTGAGTCTGTGTATGTGTGAATTGCAAAAGAAAGAATAAGATATATTCAAAGTTTCATTAGAGTTTTAGGATTCTAATATAATACAATACAGTCACTCATCCAAAAGAAATTAGAAATATAGGAACCCGATTGTCCTCAGAGAGGGCAGTTATAATTAATTAAGCACAACTCAGAATAGAGATGTGCAAAGTCAGCATAATGAAGGCAAATTGTTAACGCATCTCTGGGACCTGACTATAATGTAATTGAATGCATTAATATTCATATATCTAAAGAAAAATGTGCCAATCAAAATAGAAATCGGTAAGCATTGGGAATGGAAAAATAAGCTCTCAGGAAGACAAATTGGCAAGTTTTACCTATTCAGAAACTATCCGAGAGTGTATTTACTTACTATTGGACTCCAGCCCTATGGTTTCCTACCCCATAATAGATGAGATGGCCTTTGGCTACCTCATTTAAAAATCCTCATTCACCAAGATGACTTTTGTTTGGCTTCTCGATTGGCTTGCCTACTGTGTGAGTGATCCTGTTACACCAAAGAAATGTCCAATTAATTTTCCATTGCTGGTTTAAACATTGGCATTTTGATCATCATTTTGCTTTATCTTTAGCTTACATACACTGACTTACAAGTGGAACAATCTGCAGAAATCTGCAATTGCATTTCTCATTATAAATGTCTAACCTGATTTTTGCATTGTTTGTATGTGTATCAGCCTGTATGAGTTTGGGAAATGCAAACTAACCCCTAATCTACTTTCATTATACTACCAAAATCAGGTTTATGAACCTGAAAAAATGAGTATTAGAACCTGAAGTGGCCTTATTTATCAAAGTAAATATCCCTTTGTGGATGACTGCCTAGAAAGTAGAGCCAGCATTCCTCAGGTGGAGGCTGCTTGTCAATTTGTCCATAAATTCATTCTTTAAAACTGCTTTTTGCTCAGCCCTGTATCACTGGGTGGGACTAAACACTTGCAGACAACGTTTCCTAGACTTTCCTTGGTTTCAACCAATGAATTGGCACTGGCATGAAACTGAATTACAGAAGAAAAGGAAAAGTCGAGTATTTCTCCCTTTTCTCAGCCTGGCTAACACCAGTGTAACTTATTTTCTGCATTAAGTTACCTCAGTTTTCAAATTAGAGTTTTAAATAATTAGAATGGTTTCTATTTTCCTTGCCCAACCCTGATCACCATGTGTCAAAAGAGTAACTATCTGTTCAAAAAGTATTAAGTATGGACACACACACACACACACACACACACATATTTGTAATAAAATTATATAAACCACTAAATATTTTGGTCTGTATTTTTTTGGTAAATGATACTAGGCAACCATGTTAAGTTTCACAAGCCAAGTGTGTGACTTACTGTGATTGTTAAAGAATCGTCAGAGAGAGTCAAAATCTCAAGTAGATAAATGGTTAGAAAGGCAATTGTAGACTTAGATTGTGTATTAGACATTGTGTATGTCTAACGACAAACTAAATGTAGTTTTCAGTTTAATCTATGAACACATCAAATCACTAGCGAGCTAGTCTAGAATGTTTAGCAATACTCATACTGATAAGCATGACGTTACAGGATGTCACTGCAATATTGGAGCATTTACCAATTTTGTTAACTAACATATTGGCCAACGTAGTGTGCCTGGTCCAGGCAAAAGAAAGATCCAAAGATATGTGAGAAAAGCACCCATGGATCACTTATCCTGTTCTATGCATCCAAATTTCCTGTCTTGTGAAGGAACTAACTCTACCTCTGGGTGTTCTGTTTGCACCACATGAACAGTGGAGGCTATGCTCCTTCAGAGGCTTCTAGCAAAATTAACTAGGGCTAGTTGGCAATATAAAATTGAATGTGTCTTAGCATGTACTTTTTCAAACTCTATCTACTTTCTGTTGATAGTGTTTTTTCCCTTTTCTGATGAAAATCAGGAAAATTATCATATATATTACTTACACATAGAATTATGGTTTTATAGTTTGATTTTAAGCAACACATTCCACCAATGAGTTACCAGATTTTTGTCTGATACTTTGTAAATATGTTCCAGTCATTTAAGATCCCAAAGTTGCACTGTTATGTCTGTAATTAAAAATGTGTACCATTGTCAAAAGAAGCATGGAGGTTTTAAAGTTGAATCTTCTCTGACCTAAGGGCTTTAATAGCTTCATATCATTGAGTCTCATTCCCCACGTGCCTTGAAATCCTTGCTGGGTAGTAAAATGAGAAGACACATTAAGTCTTTGAGACCACCAAGGGAAAATTTAATGAATTCCTGCAGACACTGAGGTATTTGGCTTCCAACAGTGCCTACATGAGTAAATCTGAGGATTTCCTTAAATGATTAATTCTAAGAAATAAGTGACATAGGCACAGGCAAATACAATTTAGGATTTTAGAAAAGGAACAAAATTCAATAAATATTGAACAATTAACCTAAAGTGATAATTCATGCCATGTTCACTCATTCAATATATAATTGAGACCCTCTATGTATAAAGATTTTTTGTTTATGGTCTCACATATTTTGTCCTACAAAGCAGAACATTTGGGGGAATTGAGATAGGATAACATTAAGTATACCAGAACAATAGCCATAAACCAAGACTGTCCCAGACAAGTTGTGACATATGTTCATTCTAACATGATAGAAAATGAGAATGCAAAACCCAGGCCTTTGTTTTCTAGAAGTTTACAGTCCACTGAGAAAGACAGAAATAAATAAATAAATAAATAAATAAATAAATAAATAAAAATAAATATATATATATATGATTGTTTTATTATTTCTATTATCATTATTATTCAAGATATTTTTGTCCTCCCTTGTATGATTTTAATTGATCATTAAAGAACCTTTCCATATAACCCACATTCACAGGGCTAGAAAGTGGAGAAGGTAGAATTCAAAACCATGCAGTTTGACTTCAGAGCCTAAAATCTCTCACTCTCCAAAGCAGCATCCTATGATATATTATGGTAAGAAATGGCCAGGTATTCTGGGACCACATAAAAAGGGTACCTAAGCAAGCCTTTTTGACTAAGCAGGGCTTTCAGGAAGAGGTGACAAGCCACTTAGTAGCCTAGAGGAAGGGTTGTGGACTTGTGGAAGGAACAATAAATATAAAATCTTCCTTTAAGATTAATAAGGCGTGGCAATCATTACATATATACACATACATATATAATAATGTGCCATTTAAATGTAGCCCCAAAACATTCTCAGTGAAAGTATAAACTATCTAATATAAAAGAACAGATAACATATGTTATGAGTTGAATTGTGTGCTCCCCAAATATAAGCTGAAGTCTTAATTCTCCATACCTCAGAATGTGATCTTATTTGTGAATAAGGTCATTGCAGATGTAATTAGTTAAGATGAGGTCATACTGGAGTAGGCGGGCCTGTAATCCAACATGACTACTGTCCTTATAAGAGGAAAATGCCATTCGAAGACACACACACACACACACACACACACACACACACATACACACACACACACACAAATGACAACAAAGGCGCAGCTTGGAATGATGCAGCTGAAAGTCAAAGAACACCAAGGATTGATCACCACCACTGGAAGCTAGGAATAGGCAAGAAAGGATTCTAACCAGAATCTCAGAGGGAGCATGGCCCTGAAGATACCTTGATTTCAAAACTGAGAGAATTAATTTGTTGTTTTAAGGCACCTAGTCTGTGGTATTTTGTTATGGCAGCCCTGGAAAACTAATACAATATCTGCTCACGCAACTCAGTCATTCGTACAATTGTAGAACTGGGGAATTCTTTAGGCTAATATTAGATATTAGCTGATATTGAATTTACATATCTCATGAAATATTTTTACATGTGTTTTATATAATAACACGTGATGTTTCTGTGCTGTTTCAGAAAACTCTAAAATGATTGGCTATAGTACATCTTCTTGATGGCACTGTGAAGAGTTATTGAAAATGTCCAGTTCTGATTACACATATTATTAATGCAAAATGTCACAGATTTGGTACCATACTGCAGACCTGGATGCCCAAAAGTTAATCTTAAAAAATACATAATTTCTATGATACCCAACATAGAAGGCATTAATTAACTAAGGATTTTGTTCTGCTCAAGCTTATCCAACATTATTTAATGATGTAGGCCAAAGGCAAGTAAGTAAACAAGAAGGGGCCAAGTTGTACAGGATGATGTTTCCTCATGTAACACAAGCAGCAGAAAAAGAAATCAATGCTGATAGAAAAAGATAAAATTGTCAGGAAAATAAATGTTATTTTTAGATTTTTGATAAGACCTTGGCACTAAGAGAAAAGTCAAAATAAAAGATTAACAGTTCCTAAAACTGAATCGATTAATTCTTAATAACCGTTTTCTCATTTTTCAGTCTTGAAAATACATTTTACAAGCACTTTTCTTGTGTTGCCTAAGTTAACTTCTTCAGATCATAGAAATTATTTTATTCCTTATTGGTTTTGTTTGAAGCATCTCTGAGCATTTCAGGGAAAGGCTATAATGAGCCTAACTTTGAATAAATGGGTCATGTTTAAGCCATATACATTATTAATTAACAACGACAGGATATTCTTTAGCATAGGAGTGAATAGCTAGTATTTGCTATAATTGTAATTGAAAGTATTAAGCTTAAATTTCAAACCTCAATATTTTATAGTCAATCTAAGGAATGCTATGTTAGATCAAAGTTTGAAAACTCAAGTAAATCCAGTTCTTGTAATTGACATCTTTAAAGTATTAGCCATAAGTAAAGAGGAAATTCTGACTAAAAAGGATCACAAAGAGATCACTCCTATATTTTTTTTCATGCTTCCTTTTTAAAATATAGTAGTCCCACCTGATCCACAATTTCACTGTCCATGGTTTCAGTTACTCATGGTCCAGCTGTGGTCTAAAAATATTAAATAAAAAATTCCAGAAAGAAAGAATTCATAAATTTTAAATTATACACTGTTCTGAAGATCATGATGAATTCTTGTGTTGTCCTGCTCTGTCCTTCTTGAGATATAAATCATCCCTTTGTCCGGTGAATCCATTCTGTATACACTACCTACCTTTGTCACCTCGTAGCTATCTTAGGTATTACAGAGTTCACATTCACATAACTTTTATTAAGTGGAATATCTCATTGTTTTATTTTATTATTAGTTATTATTGTTAGTCTCTTACTATGCCTAATTTATAAATTAAACTTTATTGCAAGTGTAAATGTAAAAGAAAAAATGTAGTAGATGTAGGATCCGGTACTATCTGTGGTTTCAGGTATCCATTAGGGGTTTTGGAGCCTGTTCTCCATGGATAAGGGGGGACTACTGTTGAAGAGGTATATATAACTATAAGTGATCATTTACAACATGTTAATATGCCCAAATGATGCATTCTTTATAGATTTATCTTTATCTGTACATATATAGAAGTATATCTATGTAACTATATATATATGCATATGCATGTATAAATATATGCATATGCATGTACACACAGCATGTATGTAATATAAAAATAAAACAAGTATATATATATGCATATGCATGTACACACAGTATGTATGTAATATAAAAATAAAACAAGTATATATATATATATGCATATGCATGTACACACAGCATGTATGTAATATAGACTCAAAAATAAAACAATTAATTTGATTATCATTCCATCAAGAAAATAATTCACTTCAGACAATGTTAATGTGAGTGAATTTAGATTTTGTTGACAGCTCGATAACTACTAGGAAGAAAAGATTAAAAGCTGAGAAAAAAAAAAAAAACTATTGTGGAATATTCTGCCACGTAGAGAGCTCTCCGGTTAAACAATACATTTCTAAAACTATGTCAATAGGAATATTCTTCTAATAATAAAAATATAAAATCCAATTCATTAATGTCTGTGTAACTATTTAGAAAGTCTATATGAAAAGAACTTCAATTGTTTACCTTAAATGATATATTTTAACTATGAAGAATACAACCAATAGATTCTCAATATGTTTATAGGAAGTATTGATTTCTTTCTCTTTTCTGGAAATGCTCTGATAATTTGAAAATGATTATTTCATGTCAACCACTGTGATAAAATAATGGTTATGATCTTATCACTCCTACCTATAATATTTTTCATTAAAATGTGTAAATTACAAATGGAGACATCTAATTTTAAAATTTCATGTGTTTGTATACTTAATTATTTTGCCTCTGTTTTGAGATCTATTCTCTGATCTCTCTGAAGATCCAGTTTTGACCACTGAGAGGCAAAGCAGTCATAGCCAAACAAATCCTGTCTGTATTTCTATCGCAAATCTCCATCACACAAAATTCCTTGGACATGAACTTGCAAACTTTCAATGCTTAGATTTTATTCAAGTAAAAAACATTTTTAAGAGATGAGGAGACTACATTAGGAAAATACAGTCTATATCTATGCTAATTATATTACATAAAGGTCCAGAAATAAAGGCAAAGTTTGAGTGAACATCATACCTTGGCTAATGACTTGTTTTCCTTTAGCAGTCTTCTGGGATGTTATAAGAACAATAATTCTGATTCATAGTTAAGCAACATAGGTCAGCAGTGAAGAAGAAGAAACTGGGTAGGTGTATAAATGTGCTCCTCATTAGGTCTGAGTCCAGGTATTATCTTATCCTAGAATTTCCCCGGGAAAGAAAGTCTGAGGCAAAAAATTACAAGTAGATAGCTTATTTTCAGAATTAATCCCAGGAAAAGAGAGCTTAGGATTGTGAAAAGTGACACCGAAAAGGAGGAAAGATCAACACAACAGGAACAGGGTCAAGATGAAGTAGAGGACAGAGGCTTTGTAAATCTCCTCTTGCCACCACATCAAAATTGTGACAAATCCACGGAGCAAACAGCAAGCTGAATCACCTGGGGTCTCAATGAACGGAAGCTTTAAAACTAGGGAGAGAATTAAGAAACCACCTTGGAATGGCAGGATAGGTGGAGACAAGAGGCTGCCCAGTACCACATGGGCTAAGCCAGACACAGGCTACAGCAGCTGCAGCCAGCAGGTGCAGACATTCCTCTTAGAGGGGCCATGACCAGGACCAGACTATCATGGTGATGGACTCACTTGCCCCAAGCTCCAGCGCTAGGGTGGCTACTCAGGGTAGGGGTAGGGGGTGGTGGTATTGGAAACATACAGAGGGACACTGAGTTATAGGGCCTTGGGACCAATGCCAGAGGGGTTTTTTCTCCTGGGCAGAAGTTCTAGCAGTATCCACTGATCCTTGGTTGAGCCCTCCCCATTTCCAGAGTGTAGACGCAGGTACTGCCATAGCTGAGACATCATCAAACTGGATAACAGAAGTCACTCTGCCCAGAGGATTCCCTGAAACACTATCTCTCCCAACTTGTGGCCCTACCCAAGCCACATCCAGTGGTGTCCTCGGTGTGCCCTGTGCCCCTTGCTGAGGAGCTCCAAGCCCCACTCTGGCAGCAGCTGACCTCAGATTCCGGCATGGCCTCTTGAGGCAACTACAAGCACAGCACAGGTGACAGCCATCAGTGGATTGCTTGCTGACTCTTATCAAGTGGCCCGGAAGGGCACAGGCTGTGGCAAAACTTGGCTTGCAGCTGGATCCCTCTTCAGGACTGTGACTCTGGGCCTCACAAAGCCACGTTACTAAGACTAGGAGACTTGGGAGCTTTAGATAGTACATAGAAACAGACACAGAAAGGCAGCCAAAATGGGGAGACAAAGGAGCATGTCCCACATGAAAGAACAGAACAGAGCTCCAGAAAAAAATCTAAACAAAGTGGAGTCAAGCAATCTACCAGATGCAGAGTTTAAAACACTGGTTGTAAGGATGCTTAAGGAACTTAGGGGAAGAGTATATAAATTCAGTGAGAACTTCGACAAGAGAAAAAACATACAAATGGAGATGGAAATTATAATAGAGAACCAATCAGAAATGAATAATACAATATCTGAGATGAAGAGTACATTAGAGGGAATCAACAGAGTTGATGAAGAAAAGGATCAAATCACCAATATAGAGGATGGGATAGCGAAAGACACCCAAACAGAACAGCAACAAGAAAAAGAATTTAAAAAAATGAAGATAATTTAAAGAGACTATGGGACAACATTAAGCATAACAACATTCATATCATAGGAGTACCTGAAGGAGAAGAGGGAGAGCAAAAAGTTGAAAATCTATTTGAAGAAATAACGATGGAAAACTTCCATAACCTGGTGAAGGAAATAGACATACAATCTCGGCAAGTTCAGAGAGTTCCAAAAAAGAGGAACCCAAAGAGGCCCACACCAAGACATATCATAATTAAAATGCCAAAGGTTAAATACAAAGAGAGAATATTAAAAGCAACAAAAGAAAAGAAGTTAGTTACCTACAAGGGAGCACCCATAAGACTGGCAGCTGATTCCTCAAAAGAAATTTTGCAGGACAGAAGGGCTTAGAACAACATATTCAAAGTGATGAAAACCCAGGATCTACAACCAAAATTTCTTTATCCAGCAAAACTATCTTTCAGAGATTAAGGACAAATAAAGAACTTCCCAAACAAGAAAGAGCTAAAAGAGTTCATCGCCACAAAGCCAGTATTACAGGAAATGTCAGTGAGACCTCTTTAAGAAGAAGAACACATGTTATCAAAAACATGAATAAAGAATGGTAATAACTACATATCTATCAACAAGTTATTTAAATAAAAAAAAAGAATTAAGTGCTTTAATCAAAATATAGGGTGGCTGAATGGATAAGAAAAGAAGACCCTTACGTATACTGCCTACAAGAGGCTCACTTCAGATTAATAGACACATACAGACTAAAAGTAAAGGAATGGAAAAAGATATCACCTTGATGAACCTAGAGGTTATTGTGCTGAATGGAGTAAGTCAAAGAGAATGACAAAAGCCATACAATTTATATACATGTGGAATCTAGAGAATAACAACAACAACAAAAATAGAAACAAACTCATAGATACAGAGAACATTTTGAGAGTCACCAGATGGGAGCGAAGTTGGGGTGGTTGTTGAAAATGAGGGAAGGGATTAAGAAGTACAAATGGGTAGTTACAAAATAGTCATGATGATACAAAGTACAGTATAAGGAATATAATCAATAACATTGTAACAAACGTATGAGGAAGAGAGGTACTAGATTAATTGGGGTGATCACTTTGTGAGCTATACAGATCTCTAATCACCGTGCTGTATACCTGAAACTAATATAATATTGTATCTCAACTATAACTGAAAAATAAAAAAAAAATTAGTTAAAAAAGCCGATACAATAAGGTGTTATTGTACTAGTCACTACTGAAAATGACTGGAGCTTCATTATATTAGAACTGTTCGAGGAGCCATGTAGAATGTATCACATATTGCCTAACCAAAAAGGCATATATCAACTGAATTCTACTCCCTATTGACCAACCAGCTGCTTTTCAGAGAGCAATTAGTACCCTGCAGTAGAAAGTTTAGTCTTCCTCCAGAATCTAAAGTTTTTGCTGTGACCCTTTTAGGACTTAACAAAAAACTCACACAGCATTCTTATCCAACACCAAATATGCTAGATCTTATTGCTTAAGTAATAAAGCAGTTTGAGTTAAAATCTGGACTTGCCGTAGAACCCTCTCTTGCTCTGAGCCCTACTTAAAACTGACAGCCTTTAAAGCTATGTGATAAAATGTCTTGGAACATTTCCAAATGTAGTATATGCAGCTCCTAAAATTCAAAATAACCTACTATATGCTGGAACTCTTTCTTAGTTGTAGAGCTTTAAGGAGCAACAACTTTTTTATAATCTTAGATGGAATGTCCTAGGATGTCCCAGAACATCGAACTCCAAAAATCTTCACCAATTTGACAGACCGTTAAAATGTGGAGTACTTTATTTCTCATCCTTTGGCAGGTATTTATCTCACTGTGGCATTCAGAGTACTTGCTACTGCCTTTTCAAAAGGTCAAAATGACATGACGTAATCAATAAAATAAATGAATATAATGTTCTGTAGATTACCGAGACAATCAGTTTTCCTGTGCACTACAGTGCTGCAGAGAATGAAAGAGTTAATCCTGACCCAGGATGGAGAAGTACATGTGTATTGCTGTCCATTCCATATAAAAGTAAACTTTAAATTCTTCTTCTTGATGAAAATTGAAAAGAATTTATATGCCGGATGTCTAGCTGCCTAACAGTGTCAGAAGTGTGTTGACTTATTTCAATGAAGACACCAACCACATCCGACCCAGCAGCAGCATTGATTCAATTTTTTATCACAGTCTACCATCATCTGCCATAATACAGCTGAATTTTTAGGTATGTGTGAACAATATTGGGGCATGATTGAGACTACTGCTCTGTCATTGTCAAGTCTTTGATGGTAGTACCTAATCTCTGAAATTTCTCCTGGGATGCAGTATTACTTCTGATTTAATATTTTGGTTTGAGAGGGACAGTTTTATAAGATTCCACTGGTTTTTCCTACCATAATGACTCTGACTTACTCCACAAGTCAGATAAACAATGTAAAAATCCTGCCAGCTGCTAAGTATGTCCGTCCCAATTATTCACATGGGAGTCTGGAGAAATAACCATAGGCCCACTTATCTGCGCTGGGACTCTATTTATCATCTGGCTTTTATAAGCCCCAGGTCTAACCATGTTAGCATTACAAGTCCATTGATTTCAGTGCCAGCTCAAACTTTGTACCTTCAATGGCCCACTAAAAGTCTTGGCATTCCTTTTCCTCCATCTCAAATTACTATGACAAACGGCCACAAATTCCTTTGGAGAAGGATTCAGATTATATTTTTGGTGTAAGCTTCTAGTGCTTTTGCTAGGTCCTTCCTCAAAGAAACCTGGCTTCTCTTTCAAACAATGAATGTTGGCTCTGTGAACTAGTTTAGATTTGGAACTTGGAGGAGTAAATGCAATTTTTTTTTATTATAGTGTAAAATGTCAATCTCCTCTTCACTGGGTGTCATTTTTGCCCATTTATATGAGTCAAGTGCCACTCTAGACAGTTACCTCTATATTTTACCCCTAAAGACACCATAATCTATTATCTATCACCGTAAAGCCTTGTAGATAAAGAAAGGCAACTTGGTTGTTACTCTACCATTACTACTCATTACACTCTTTATATCTACATTGACTTTGTTGGCAAAGTGTTACCACCTAGTCTCTGCCATTTCAGAATCCTATCAGCCTGTTGATTTTAAAGATTCTTGTTCCATGGCAGCATCCTCTATTGCAACCCCAGTCTGCAGAGGACAGTCGCCTTTGAGCTTCTCAAAGATGCCAGTGCCCATTTGACCAGTGCATTTTTCATGGTAACAAGATTGTCCTTTCGGAACTCTCTAAAAATAAATCTCATGTAATAAATCTATGATAACATTCCCATCTCCCTGAGCCTTCTGAGCCCTTATTCAATGTTCTGCAGAAGCAGTTCCTGTATTTCTATCTCATTTACTGTAAGTCATCATGTTGGGTGTCTAAATTTCAAAAAGCCATCATAACAGAATATTCTTAAAGATAATTAATCCCAAGTCATGGAAGAATGCTTCCACTTTAAATTCTCCCTGACCCAACACTATCAAAATCCAGACCCATACATATTATAGCTAGCTAAAAATCCATTAGTTAAAGTCAGGCATATGACCAAGACTAACTTCAATGGGAGGAGCAGGAATACTCCACCCACTATACTGTGTTACCTGCAATTGTGTAGTGATGACAGCAATAGTTTAGGCTTATTAAGTTTATAGACAAAATTATTATTATTTATCAACAACTCAATAAAAAAATATGATATTTTACTCAGTATTTACTTTTTGCTTGGTACTCTGCTAAATGACCTACATGTATTATCTCATTAAGTATATTAACATTTTTTGAGCAAGTGTCTCATGTGTATGTTTCTTCTAAGCATGAGTGTCCATGGAATTAAAAAAAAAAGATGAACTCTGAAATAAGTATAAATTGATTCAGATCTTCCGAGGAACAAAAACAATTCTCTATAGTCATGAGGATTTTCATTAAATAAAAAAAAAATGGGGATAAAATGGGGATACTGGAAGCAAGACATATGAGAAGTTTTAGAGTATATTAAAGCTTTGAACCAAAAAAGTTTTCCATATTCTATATAAAATTCAATAAAAACAAAGCTATTTGAAAATATGACAGCGACCACCAGAAAGACTGTAAGTGCTTCTTCCTAAACAAGCTATGGTGAATATATTTATCCATGTAATCATGAATATAATAAAGGTGGATATTGCCAGAGGATGAGACAGAGTGTGTATATATGTGTGGGGTGGAGAGACTGTAAAGGTAGCTATTGATATGGAATTTGTGATTAATAAATTTCTGAATGCCTGTCATAAACCCTTTCTCAGTTCTACCCAAAGAATCATTAGAAAAATATTAGTTGTTTTAGTTGGAGAGTCTCTCACATGATGCTGCAGACAGATCCAGGCTAGATGGATTAATCACAGATTTTAAAAAAGTAAACTATGTTTAATTCTATAAACTATGAGCAGAAATACATATAATATGTGATCATTTCTGATTAGATAGCAGGTACCAATTCTGCCCACTTAACTGAATATAAATCCAAAAATCTAATATCTCTATTTTTCATGTTCATGCATTAATATTATTTTTAAAAATTTAATACTGAATAAAAATAAGGAACTATGAACCAAGACACACAAAATATTTGGAAAGGACAACACACACATAGCAATAATGGTTTCAAACTGAAGAACCTGTTACCAAAGTTTGCTAAGATTTTCATTATGGTAAGAATGAATCTACATAGAAAATTCATGAGAATAAAAACATCAATAACTCTGCACAGTCTTGACTGTCAAGAATATATTTATATAGTAATCAAATGACTGAATATAATCCCATTATAAAATTGAAAAATGGTATTGCCTTATGTTTTTTATCCAAAAAGCAAACACTCCCTAGGGATGAGCCGTAATAAACTAGTAGACAGTTTTAATGCTTCATAGATTAGTGTTTTAAATATACACAATTATTTTTTAAACGCTGATCTCCAAAATATTTTGGTGATGAAAAATATTATTCAGATGAAATCTTATTAATAAAGCCAACACATAAAGGTAGAGCTGTTTTGGTTGATGCACAAATTTTTATCTTTGTTTTATTTTAGTTTTGAAAAGAGAAGGCCTTCCAAATATGCATACCCATGTTTGCTATTAATATAAATTCAAAGATCCTCATATTCTAGTGATTACAATAAAGCTGGCTTCCTGTCTGAGTAGTCTGAAATAATCAAAGTGCCTACTGAGAAGTTCTTTGTAAAAGTCTGCCATTATTTCTACCCCATAGTCTCATTTTAAGAACAATGTAATGTAATTAAAATCCTAACATTTATTTAGGTGGAGGATATAAAAAGCTCATTTTCAAATTCATAAAGAAGAGAAAAAATTTTGAGGCTAATTAAGGAAATACTGAAAAACAATGAGAAAAGACCGACTTGATTTCCTATATATCAAAATATATTGTAAACTTATAGAAATTAAAAAGCATAACATGGTAAAAAAGGCATAACTAGAATGATAGTATAGAATAATGCAATTTTGCTAGTGATAAAATTTTAAAATATTAAAGTTTTAAAAGTTTTCTCATCAAAAGAGAAATAATTTGTAACTATGTATGCTGAAAAATGTTAACTAGACTTACAGCGATAATTACTTTGCCATATACACAAATATCGAATCATTATGTTGTACACTTGAAACTAAAATAATGTCATATGTCAATTATACCTCAAGTTCAAAAAAAAGGAAAAAAATACCATTTTAAAGCTATCAAGTGTAATGTCGACTATCTTGATAGATTAGGACAGAGTGAAAAAATGAGAAGATAAAACACTAGACTAATATTTCATCTGATGGACAAAACCAGTGCCCAATCATCAAATATATAGATAACTATAAGCTATTAGAAAACAAGCATACAATGTATGATGTATTGATATGAAAAAGGCGGAGGTACAAAATTTAGAAGCCGCAAATAAAAAGATAAAATAACTCCTCTTTTAAAAACAAAAACCTCTAAATAAAAATAACACACACAATATTAAAAGACAACACACTGAAAGGTAAAATGTGTAACATATTTAATAGATATTAAATTTAATTATATAGAATGTAAAAAGTCCCCACAGGGATCACACAATGAAAACCACTAGGCTGAATCTATACTTCTCAT
The DNA here is from genome assembly GCF_000325575.1 of Pteropus alecto. Taxonomy (NCBI): domain Eukaryota; kingdom Metazoa; phylum Chordata; class Mammalia; order Chiroptera; family Pteropodidae; genus Pteropus; species Pteropus alecto. Next base: position 8,032,389 of record NW_006442512.1, on the reverse strand, counting down.
GGTCTTTTTTTTATAATGAAAATGAAACATGAACATATATAATTAAATTTATGAAGATGCACTGAACAGGACTAGAAAGTAATATTTCAAACTATTTAATATTTATCTCTGGGAGGTGGGTGAGAGAATGAAGGGAAACATTCATGTTAAATGCCTTACTGTTTAAAATCATTTATAAGAGGACTATATTATAATTTATTTGTTATTGGTATGATAATATCGAGCCAGAGAGAGAAAAGAGGAAGGGAGAGAGGGAGAGAGAGAGGAAGGTAGAAAATGAAAAGAAAAATGAGTAACCGAATCCTGAAATTATAGACGTCTAATGTTAGATTGGTAGATTTACTGGCAAACCGTTATCTCCTTTCTTTCTTACATCCCCATGTACTTTTATAATAAATTCTCATTAAATGGACAATCTGAACATAGTTCTAGTCCTTGCAAGTGAAAAAAATCTAATTAACAGAGATATAAAGGCTCTTCAAAGCATTAAAATACAAAAATATTGAAATTTATTTAAATGAATCTAATTTAAAGTAGGCTATAAGAATGCTTAGAACTATTTTTTGAATCTCCTTATTTTCATACCTACACATTCAACTCTAAAATTTAGTCTAAGCAGAAATTACTTAAAAATAATAAAAAGCCAACATGTTTTATTATGTGTTAATATAATGCTTATTATGTGCCAAGAATGTATAAATGTATGTGTACGTACATAATATATGTATAAATATAGTTCTAATACACATTTAACTCTCAACAAGAGTCTATGATATAGAGATGATGAATCATCCCCATCACATAGGTAGGAAAGCTGAGGCACAGAGAGCAGAGAGGTAAAGGACCTTCCCCAAAGACACAGTAGTAGTCCTGGTGGATCCAGGGTTCTATCCAGGCATTCCGGTTCCAGTGTCATGCTCTCAACACTGCATTACAGTGACATCTCCTTCACTTATTTTAATTCCCTTGGATACATCAGTATTGTCAGGCCACTACACATTGCCAAACAATATATATTTTAAATAAAATTTTTAAAATTTTATTTTAAAAATGTTGCTTTAGAGTATTTCTGAGAATGGAAATCCTCCTGACTTTCATTATCACAGGAATATGCAAAAGATTAATAAATCTCCCGGAGTGAATGAGGCATTCTCTTCCACTGAGCTTCCAACTATTATTATATTCAGATTAGACAAAGCTGGAAAAAATCTTTCCAGCTTCATGGTATCAGCCAGGAAAAATCATCCTCAGGACCAGCTGCCAACAGCATGTCCTTCGGTGTTTGGTCAGGATGCCAAGGCCCAGCTGTTCTGTCAGCCTTCCTTATACAGTTTGTTGACAAAGAAGAGCCCCAATTAATTTTTCAAAAAAGCTATATGAGCTGAAACTGATTCACCTGCAAACACGTGATCTATTTCTAGGAATGAAGAAATAATAATATCGAAACAATACATTTTTCTTAAGATCAGAACACATTGAAATGTTTACAAAAATAAAACTACTTGGAAAAAATATATAAGGCAATAATCTATTCCTTTGTATCAGAACTTATTTGAGGATGGCTAGAGATCAAAGATGTATGGAGAAAATAAAAATAAAAAAATTCTAATATTAAGGGAAGATAAAGATAGAGATAAAGGGAGCAGAATTGCTGGGATGACTTTAAAACAGATATAAGAAGTTGCATTTTTTTAAGTAAAATTTAGGAGAAGGCGCAGAATTGGGCACAGTCAGTGTGGGAATAATGAGATATCAATGAGTCTTCTCTTGCCATAGACTGACTCCCATAAAGCAATTTGTGGCTTCTTTTAGGTTTATTTAGACTTTCTTGTTTTGATCCCAACTTTTTGATTCTGGAATTCTTATTCTATGTAATAAATACAAAAATATAATGAAATCATAACAACATTAAATTTTCTTTGACATAATATTTTGAGTTAATGCTATATATTTTTAATTTTAGCAAAAGTATTTTCACTGGACTACGTTGTTTTCTCCATAAACTATAAAATAAAAATGTTTACATATCAGTTTCTTTGTCTATATCAAGTTTTAACAATTATTGCTTTTAAACTATACATTTAGTTTTGTAGTCATTTTTTTTCTACCTAGTCTAATTATATTGGATAAAATTTTGTAGAACTCAGTTTTATTAAAACAATTTTGTTCTTTAATCAATTTTCAATGGATAGCAAATGATATAAATTGAAATTTTAGCTATTGTGAACCTCAATATTTTTAATAATTACTTTTTCTAGATTATTTTTACTGTTTTCCATTTTACCAACAGTATTAGCTTTATAAAACACATTTTACCATATTAGTTTTAGGTATAGGCTCGTCTATCAATCTATTGCTTCATTCTGAGAAGAGTACATGCTTATTTTTATTTTTCTGCAAGGTCGAAATGGTAGTCAAAATATCCTTGAGTATTAAGAGTTAAGGAAGGCAAGGACAGAACTCAAGGTTAAAATGATGAGTTCAGGAAATCACATTGCTCTTTACTTTCCCCTATGTAGTTGTATTAGCTGGATTTTTTTTCCCTGTAACATAAATACGTGTTAAATATGTAGCTTTGTCTACCAAATGAGACTTTTCCATCATAGCATTTGTATTGATTACCAATGTATATTTTGAACTAGTCAGGTTAAATATATGACAGTAAGAATTGGCAATTAATGAGTAAAACACCCTGAATATTCTGTATCTGAATTAAATTTTTACATTATAGATACATAACCTAACTATATTATCTTATATCTAACCCTTTCTTTCACTCCTACAAGCTTCTTCTTTGCTCATTGTTTATAAATTTTGTGCCCTTTGACAGTCTTAATATCTGTTCCTGCTACTAAATTAGCTTATGAAAGCTGTAGTGCATGACTCTGAGAGTCTGAATGCATAGAACACCTGCAAACATTTGTTTTTCAAAGTTGTCTATGAATATAATAACTAGGTGTAGGAAAGTACATGTGACCTCGTGCACCACATTTTTCAGAACAAATGCTTCCTCGGCTGCAATTATGTCATCATGAAATCATGTTTCACATTCTAAAATAAACTCATTGCCACATAAATTGTTATCTTACTAAGATATTTTTGTAGCTGTCTTTTTAACAGCTTCCTTAGAAGTGTCTTCCAAATGTCTCACAATACCAAAACAAAAATTTCTTTTTTTATCTTATCCACATGAATACTTCAGACTTGAATGTTCAGCAACCACCACTCTTATGCTGTATTATGACACACATGTACTTGAATTTTATACACACAAATATTTTTAGCTAAATCTTGTAAAATATACACTTTTGACTTCAAAGAGAGTTTTCCCCAACGTCACGGTTCGGGGCTCACCTGTGGACGTGGATGTCCAGTGACCAGACAGGTCAATTCTAGAGTTTCTCCTTCGCGTATAGTGTAGACTCTTTCGGAGTAGCGCTCCTCCTCGATGTTACAGGCCAAGCCTGAATGCACAATACGAACCGTGGGGGGAGCTGTTGAGTCAGGAAGAAAGACAAGATACAGAAAAAAACATAAGTACTCTATCTTCCCATGAATCATCCTCATTGTAAAAGCAATTCTTATTAGACTTAACCATAGTCAGATCCATCAATTTTAGCGCTCTGAGAATCCCCTAGGGATTAAATATTTTGCTGGATAGAAAGTTTTGAATTTAACAGTCATCGATACATCCTGAAAATGGCAGCAGGGAACAGGGTAGTGAGAGAAAACTGTTGATTCAGAAATTCACCATCATTACAAAACCACATGATAAAATTTGATTGTCAAAGCATGAGAGATCCCTTCTTTTTTGAAATGCAAATTTTAATATAGTAAAGGATATTGTCTAAAAACTAGTAGTGGAAAAAAACAAAGATCATTGGTAAGAACAAAGAAATTTGAAGACAAATATTTTTCTATTAATTTTATAAGCCCCATGGTGCAAATAAGAAGCTAAGGAATGAGAAGATTTGATTATCAGGAATTGAACACCAACTTAATTTTCAACAGACTCCTGAACTGACATGAGTGAAAGATGATCATTAAATTAAGCCACAGAAGTCAATAAATCCTTGATTCCTAAATGTAAAATTCTGATTTACGAGAGACTAATTCTCATGAAACTGACCAATATACTAATTTTATTCTGCTTCAGTACCACACAAGCCCGTAATATTTGACTAGCACACATTGATTCACAAGTCACTGGAAACCCACTATATGCAAAAAACTCTTTGGGTCATAACAAACTTACATAAGAAGATATGCTTCCTGTCACCAAACAGTAACTGTTAGTAACTAGCTTCAAATTTAAGATCATCCCCATTTGTGAATTTAATATTTTTGTCTGTAATACATTTAGGAGTAGAGGAAAAGAGTTATCTTAATTAAAGGCAAGTGAAAACGCTATATATATCTCCACGTAAAAGACAGTCGTACTCTGAAAAAATTTCTGGTAATAATTTCAACCTAAACCGCAGTTTTATTAGTAGAGGCTGTGGTTCCTAAAAAATTAATGTAAACATATTTAGGTTTTTAAATATAATTTTAAAAAGATCATGAATTTTATAGAATTTGATGATAAACTTGATGATCCTACAGAGGAAATAAAATGATTATGTCTTATGGAAAAAAATCTTTCTAGGAAAATCTGTTTTGAAAATTAAAAAAAAACTTTATTATCTAATATTTTGGTTTATATAATACAAATGTATGGAACACTCATAGAGTTTGATTATAGAAAGGGACATATTTTATTATCCTTTTCAATTTCAAAGAGAAACTGAATAGAAAAGCCTACTTATGGGTAACAAAAAACTGGTTATTTCGATTTTTTTCTGGATACTCAAGCAGAGTCTTGTCTTTCAACCTTCAAATTCAGGATTCCGCTCTCCAATATCCAGCATCAAGTGACATGTAAAAACATCCAACAGTAGGGCAAGAATAAAGATTATTTTTAGAAGAGTAGGTCTTACATTTAATATGTACAATAAACTCCCCCAAGAACTTGTTTAAAATACAGATTCATAGATATACACACAGACCTGTTATGTGGGCATAAAATCCCAGGAATTTGCATTTTTACTGAACATCTCAGATAATAACATAACAGTGCTACTTAGACCAGATTATCAGAAATAATTTTCTGGGTCTTATAAACATTTATAGACTAAGGGAAAATACTCCAAAGGATAAAAAGTCCTTTTTCTTTTATTTTTGTTTCAAGTAACTAAACTTTATGCTATGCATCATTTTGTTGGTTTGAAAAATTAAATGATGCTTAAACAAATCAAATGTTTTGTTTGATCTAAAAATACAATTAATTATTCATTTTCTACCATGTCTTTGGACTCTGTCTAGACATTGTAATAATTTGCTTAGTCTTATGACATTAGGAATTTTTATCTGTAATGTTCGGGTGTTCTGTTATATTTCACACAATGTTTCCTACAAATCATTTCCTACAGTGATCAAATGTAAACTTCAGTTTAGACAACTAACACTAGAGAATTACTTATTTTTAAACATCTCTCTTATATAACCATATACATATTATAAAGGTTACCAAAGTGATGATAATCAATAAACACTTGCAAAATATAAATAGAAAATAGTTTCATTACCTTAAAATATACTTCTGTGCCAAATTTAGCTTAATAAGTGATAGCCCCCAAGTTTATTAATACATCTAATTATATAGTAACATGACATCCTTCCCAGACTAATTTACACTTGTTATTTTTGTTTTAATTTCAAGTCAATGAATAGTATTGCTATTTTTAAGATATATCTTTCAAAGCATCATTATGCAAATAAGTAGCTTTATTTAAAACATTTAAATTATACAGTCAGCACATTGTGTTCATTTACAAGGGTTAATTTTCTGCTATTTTCTTCTATATTTTAACACATTCTTGGAAAATATAATAGCCTATATAGTGTAATCATCATGAACCTAACACCTATTTTATGGGATGGTAGAAAATTCTACCAAATTATAAGTGTTGAAGATGTATTTTTCCTAGTATGCTTTAAAATATATGCTCAGTACTTCAGGTTGGGGGATGGGTAAAAAAGATGCAAGGAATTAAGAAGTACAAATTGCCAGCTATAAAAATAGTCTCAGAGATATAAAGTACAACATAGGGACTACAGTCAATAATACTGTAATAACTACATGTGGTGCCAGATGGATACTAGACTCACCGGGGTGATCAGTTCCCAAGGTATATAAATGTCTAATCACTATGCTGTATACCTCGAACTAATATTGTATTGTATGTCAACAGTAACTGAAAAGTAAGTAAAAAATAAATACATATATGCTCAATACTTCAGCTGCTCAAAGATATGATGAACATTTTAGAAGCTTCCATTAACTCTTTTAGTGGGCAGAAAGCTCAACCTAAAAGGTCTTAGAACTCATCTGAGTCAATGTTCTTATTTCCAAATTAGGGAAGTAAAGTGTAAGGACATTGAGGGGAAGCAGGGTTTGCCACCCCAAAATATGCCTTTTGGGATATTGATTATTTTAAGCCCGTTATTTTTAAGAAATAAAGACTCAGAAAGAACCTTTGACCTTCCTTCTAACTACCTAAAGGAATTTAGATAGAAGACCTGCTCCAGGAAGTGAGCCATCATCATAGATAACTATGGTTTAATGTGAACTAGTGTGCAATAGACAGGGCGGAACCCAGCAAGGTCCTTTTGATCAAAGTCCTCTCTGTGTCCCATTGTTAAAGATGACCCAGGAAATATTTGCTTACCAAACATTTGCTTTTCCACCTCCATGTGAATTGCCTTCCTTCTCCTTGAAGTCCCAAACCACAACCCCCACTTTTCGTTAGCTCAAGATGGCTATAAACCTTAACTCCACATCTGTCCTCTGGGTCTCATATTCTTATGAAACCCTCATGTGTACATAGATAAGTTTGGCTATTTTTTCCTGTTAATTTGTCTCATGTTAATTTGATCATTATTTCAGCCAGAAGAATTTGGTAAGGTAGGAGGAAAAGTAATTTTTCTGCCCCCCAAAAATCAAGTGACCTAGCCACGGGTCTGCAGCTAGTTGTGGCCTAAATGAGAACAGAATCAGGGGCTCTCTTTTCTTTTCACTACCTCATGCCATTGAAACTATGTCTGACGTAGTTAAATTAGGGTTCTAAATAACACCCAGACTAACCAAGACTAGACTGTAGGAATAAAATAAAAGACTGAGAAACTGTTTATGAACTAGTTGAAGCACCATAACGTATATAATATAAATAGTATAATTGCCAGAAGCTTAACTGATATACAGTTGTATTCACCATCCTGACTCCAAGCCCTGCCATATCCATGAAATCTTACAACTGCCAAAATAATATTTTGAAATTCCTATTTCATCATGTCATTTTCTTGCCTTAGAATCTATAATGTGTCCCAGTTACATTTCACAGAGTCTTAATTCCTCTATACGGCATCTAGGTACCCAGTAAACTAGGGGTCCCCAACCCCTAGGCCAGACCAGTACTGGTCCATGGCCTGTTAATAACTGGGACGCACAGCAGGAGGTGAGTGGCACCCTGAGAGAAGCTTCATCTTTATTTGCAGCCCCTCCCCAACTCTAGCATCATCGCCTCAGCTCTGCCTCAGATCATCAGGCATTAGATTCTCATAGACCATCCTGACTCCAAGCCCTGCCATATCCATGAAATCTTACAACTGCCAAAATAATATTTTGAAATTCCTATTTCATCATGTCATTTTCTTGCCTTAGAATCTATAATGTGTCCCAGTTACATTTCACAGAGTCTTAATTCCTCTATACGGCATCTAGGTACCCAGTAAACTAGGGGTCCCCAACCCCTAGGCCAGACCAGTACTGGTCCATGGCCTGTTAATAACTGGGACGCACAGCAGGAGGTGAGTGGCACCCTGAGAGAAGCTTCATCTTTATTTGCAGCCCCTCCCCAACTCTAGCATCATCGCCTCAGCTCTGCCTCAGATCATCAGGCATTAGATTCTCATAGGAGCACCGGTCCCTGGTGCCAAAATGGTTGGAGATTGCAGCTGTAAAAGGTCCTACTGCTATTCAACTTGAAATCCTATTTCTCTGTAACATCACCCCAACATCAGTGGGAAGGTAAAAAGCACCGAATTCTGAGCGTCTTTGCTCATGATGCTTCCTCATCTCTAATTACAAGACTGCTATATGGACCAATGTTTCTGACACCTTCTTGAATTACTTAGCAAAAATTTCCTTTTCTTTTCTTCAGCAGATGCACACCTCCCAGCGAGTCTCCTTTTCCTTAACATTATAACATGAAATTGGTACCTCTTTGCCAGGAGGAGCATCATTTTTGGCATCTATCCCATATCACATAATTTGGAGCACAGAGTAGGTGCTTAATAATTAATTTATAATTTATTTTATCAGACATCACTATAATGACACCAACCTCATTTTTTAACAAAATATCAACTATCATGGCACTGAATTTACTTTAAATATAAACACAGTTTGCAATGCTATATTTGAAGCAAGACACATTTTATCCTCAGCCTCATTGGAAAAAGCCTCAATTCATCATCCTGAAATTGGACTAAGGGTTATGATTCCCTTTGCCCTGTAGAGTCAGCAATAAATTAAAATGTTAAAATATTGCATGAGACTCATATTCATCCAAATCTGCTTGCAGTAAAGCAAATCCCATTACATAAAATCTTTCCTAACACTAATGACATCAAGTCCCTTAATTTGAGTAAGCTGGCTTAGGGTTCAAGAGTTCAGCCTAAAAGGGCAAAAGAGAGACATTTTTTTTTTTTTTATCTTGTTAGAGTATACTTTTGAAAGTTAAACTGAATTCTCTCTATATTCTGCTGGAGAGAGAACACAAATAAATTGTTCTCTAATGACAACAATCAGGAGTATTTTCAGCCTTTCATCTCATATACAGACTTTCAAGCATGTATTTATTGAGCAACTGCTATAGATCAGACACAAGGCTATGTGCTGAGGACATGAGGATTAATGCTGTGTACTGTACCATCTAGGAGCTTACAGCCTACTGGATCTGTCCAATTTATTAAAAGAAAGAGCAAACAAAAACAAAACAAAACAAAACAGTTATAGTTGAACAGAATAGGTATTCTAACAGAAGAAAGTGAAAAGTGCTATAAGAGGAGAAAGCAGAACATGACAAAATTTGCCTGGGGGGTTCTAACAGCTTTCACAAAGTCAGTGGCATTTAATGCAGCTTATAAAGATGCATATGGTAAGAACAAAAAAGAAAGGACATTCCAGTGAGAGGAAATAGTGTGTTCAAAGGCATGTCTGTAAGAGACTGCCTGCAGTGTTTAGGAAATAACTACATTAAAATGCAGTCCATGTAGTTTATAGTTTACTGCAAACCTTAACACTGGTACCACTTTCTCAACTCACCGTATATCTCCAGACACAGGAGAGATACTGTAGAGTCCCAGGAATAGAAATGAGAGGAGAGGCCTACTTGAGGGCTTGTTACACAAGACTTAGGGATTAACTGAACGTGGGGGTGAGGGAGAGGAGTTTAGATGACACCAAAGTTTATATTTAGGTTATCTAGGTGAACTAAGATAATTTTTAAATAGAAGATACTCTCTTAATCACCATGGACCACACATTACTCACAATTGAGAGAGGCTTGAGATGAGGGGCTCTGAGGCCAAATCATGGAGGACTTTGTAAGAGTGAGGACTTAGATGCAAAATGTTTTTGATGAAGAAGCTTTTTCCAGTAACAGGCACTCTCTTGAAGGACACACTGTTATTTGCCAGTAATTGGTTTGGTATCACGAGTTTTCTCTCCTCTAAGAACCATAAGTAATAGCTTTGTACTTTGTCAAATCCCTCAAATATCTGATCCAATTATTCTCTGGGGTCAAGTTGCTAGTAAAATTTGTCACTCTTCTACAGTGGTCAAGGTAACTTATGTTCTTGGTTCAGGTCATAGATCTGGGATAAGTAGTATGGAAGAGAGGGATTCTTGACAGACCCTTCGTAGAAGCCCTGGTAAAGAGATCAGTAAACCACTCTGCCCAGAATCCCTCACACACTCTAGATTCTGTGGTAAAGGGGGAGAGAGAGAGAGAGAGAGAGAGAGAGAGAGAGAGAGAGAGAAAGGACGTCTCACATCTTATTACTCTCCCATGGTCAGACAGATAATAGAGATGGCATTGTTACTTAACACCATTCTCTTAGCAGTCATTCAGTTGGGCTTGTAAAGCAAACACAACGATAATCACATTTTTTTTCCATTTTTATTTTAAGTGATTATATGATTTCATAAAACATTTCTCGGTTTTCTACATCTTACATTTAGCTAATTGGCACTGCCATTAATTAGTCTCTTCTGCTTATGTCACAATTTCCAATAGCATAAGTGAATAGTACTTCTAAAAAATGATGTCGTCCTTTCTCATTTTCTCTCATTCCTGAGTTACTAATCTTCTCCCTTCTTCCTTTTTCACAATGATCACTCTGTGTGACTTTTAAATTAAGTATTGTGTCTAAAGGTCTCATCCATAATTATTCCTTTGCCTAATATCATCCTCCTTAGGCCCATATTCCATATTCCATATTCTAATATCACAAACTCAAATATAGAAGAGATTATGAAGATTCGAGAGAGAAAGTAAAGAATTCGGTTTTAGATGCTGATAGTGACCTGACCAACAATTGACAAATTGTTGCTGACCATAAAGATTTAGAGCTTTTAAATGGCAGTTGATGGTTGACAGCAGTAGAATAGATAAAATCTCTAAAACAGAGTAATGATAGAACCATGAAGAATATGAATTATTAATACAGAGAAGCCAAAGAATGATGTTTAGTATCATTATTAAGTCAGACAGGTAGACGGAAAACAAAGAAAATGTGGTGCTTTAAAAGTTACACAAAGAGATAGTCAAGCATGATAAAATGTCTAAAAATGTCACTTACTACAGAATTGTTAAGAGAAGCACAGACAAAAGGTTGATCCTTTTGACAATTAGGAAGTTATTGGAAAATTTTGAGTGAGATATAGGTGTAGAGTAGTGGGGTCAAAAAATGAAAGAGGTGAAGTTTGATTGAAAAGGAGAAAAGTCTTAGTAGGTCAAACCAAGATAAAGGCAAAAATTAAAACTGCTATTGAGGTTTACCAATATGTAAAGAGGAATAGTAAATACGAACTTGACTATTTTAGCAATAGTATAACCACCATCTCAAGATTGCAAAGAATAATAATTTACATTATAAGAAACAAACCATAATGTTCATATTTCCAAACTAACTGTAACTTTTTGTCAACACTGTATTATTTTTCTAGTATCTTTCATCATTCTTTTAAAATTAACATCCCTAAAATCTCCCTTTCTTTCTATTCTTTCTTTTATTTCTTTCTGATAGTTTATTCTTTTACAAGTTTATCTTTGACAACTTCTGTACCACATATGCAAAAATCTCTCAAAACTGTTTAATCTCTTCTACAAACAGAATCAATCAGGTTAATCCCCACAGCACATAAATATGCTTAATCTCTCCCATATTAAAAAAAAAAAAAACTGAGACAAAATGACAACATTTATCTTTCCATCAACAGTCCTGCTCTTATCTCTCCTTTACAGTTCAATGATTGGAAATAATGGTACAAACTTTAAGCTATACTTCTGTACCTGCTTTGAAATCCACAGTCCACAGCAGTCTGGTTTCTGCTCTTTTATATTTTTAAAAAATAATAACACGGCAGGAAAATAGATCGCTTTGATTAACTATTAATTTTTTTGTCACTATTTTGATCTCTTTTCTCTTGTTCAGTTTTAGTTAACCTCTCTCACTTCCATGCAAATATAAGGATCTTTTAAAATTATATACTTACTCTATACTTCAAAACAATATACACTACTAGAGTTGACTCTTGAACAACACAGGTTTGAATGGCGAGAGTCCACCTATATTTTTTTCAATAAATAATTTTGGCCTTTTGTATCTGCAAGTTTTGCATCCAGAGGGTCAACCAATTTAGGATTAAAGACAATATTTTCACATTCCCAACCACAGATTCCCAACCTTGAATAGGAAAATACTGTTTTCAGTCCATAGTTGATTGAAATCTGTAGATGAGGAGAGCTTACTATAGTTAAATTTGGGGGGAGTCGTTATACTCAAACTTTTGACTGAAAAGAGGTCAGCTCCCCTAGCCGCCTTGTTCAAGGGTCAACCGTAAAAAATCCCACTATTATAGTCACAACAACCATGAAATATAAACATATTTCCAAGCATACACATAAGCAAAATATTTAATTTGTATGTCTATTCCAATAATTTCCTCAAAAATCAGTTAAAATCTTTTTGTCATTATAATTTTAATACCAAATAGGACAATACCCTAATACCCAAACACATGGATTATTTTAAATCAGCTTTTAGCTCATTTGATTTTTTTGCTTCTATCTATTATTTTGAATTAAAAACTATTTTAGTATTAATGTAAACTTATCTCCACACCCCATCTTCCTCCAACCCCTACATTTGGTTACCACTGTATTCCTGTTCGCTGGAGAGAAATACTTTTTTATCTTTAATTTGATGGGCTATTAAATGAAAGTACTAAGGTCCTATTGATTACTCTTGATTTCTTCAAAAGAAGCTCACATCTACTTCAAGTAACTCTGGTGAAAAGGTCTGAATTACTAAAAGTTTTGAATATTTTGTATTATTTCCTCAGCACATGTTGAGCATCATTGTTATAAATTAATTGAGCCACCCTGAAGAATTCTCCAAAGCTCAAAATCAGGTAAGAAAATTAAACCATGAATCCACTGGTTTTAGAAAGCAGTTGTTACTATTTCCTAAATAACAGAAGTTAACATGAGATTTTTAAGTTAGTGTTAATCAACAATTTAAAGCAAAGAGTTTTAAAAAAATTCAAGTTATCTGTTTATATACAATAGATAGCATTTGAGAAGATAGGAGAAAGTTTGTCATCAAAAGAAAATGACATTTATTAATAATGTAATTATGTACATAAGAATTTAAATAAAAAATAATATTAAATATTAAAACAATGATAAAAGCAATATTTTTAGTAAAAAAAACTACCTTTAATGCCATCTTTTAACATTTGCAAATAAAAGTACTAACTTCACAGAAAATTGAATACATAACAGCAAAATATTAATCTGAATTTTCTTCCACAAAATAACATATGTATCCTATTATTTTAAATGGAACACTATAAAATTTTTAAATTTCATTGCATGAAGGTTTCCACATTTGCAACTTCAGATGTAATTAGCATATCTTTCTTCATTTCATCTAGAACTGTAATCAATTAATATCTAAGTCTAAAACTTCAAAGTCTCTTGTATGTTATATAGATTTTTAAAAAATACAAGTTCCACTGAATCTAAAGTTCTTAACATTCTTTTCAAATACAGCATTTGATAACCTATGAGATGTATGCCAGAGAGGAACCATGGGCCACCAAATCTGACATTGCCATCCATGGCCACTAGTCATCTATATTCCTCAGTCTCTACATAGATATTCCCACCCCGAGCCCCTCACTATGTTCTACACAGTATTTTCCAGGATAAATATTTGACCCACGTCAGGAAAATATCTGAAATATTTTAGTGATCTCCTATTTTATCCATAAATGACTCGTGTGAACTAAGCTAGGTACCCCAACTTAAGGTGAAGATTGGGAACTACACTTTCCTTTTCTTGGGTAGAAATGTGGTATTCCATACACAAACTCTTGGCTTTCTATTGGATCCTATGCAATGTTCTGAATTGCCACCAACTTAAGTTTGAGTATGTCTATACTTCATCAGTAAATTTTAGAAAACAAACACAAAACAGACAAAAAATCACTCCAGAAATTTTGGAGGCTAGACCATAGACTGAAAACAAAACTAAACAAATCAAAACAGCTGAGATAGACATGCTCTTGCTTTTATGGTACCATTTTTATGGTACCATTGAGTCAAGAATGAGGAAAAATGAAGGAGACGGGGAAACTACCTAACACTGCCAAGAGGGAGGCAACGTTTAATCCTTAAAAACTTCGATTAGGTCTCTTCCCCTTCTCTAAAATCAAACTCGTGAAATAGCTTACTCTTAATAATGTCAGGAGCCATATATCATGTGATCAGTGAACCCTCTAAGGGTTTTTGAACCGAATCTTCCTTTCTTCTTATTATCAAAGTATCTTACAGGAGTAGGACTCCTGAAGCCACAGGTACTAACTACATCAGTTTTAAGCCCCTCTGGATTGAATACATACTTAAATATACTCACCTGTCTCTAAAATTAAGAGCTTTTCAGCTTTGTTGGAAAGAATCACAAAGCCCCAGAAAATACTAACTACAATAAAATTAGATATTTTGAAATTAGATATTTTGAAAAAGCCATTATTTCTTCCCATCTATCTCATTAAAAAAAACAAATGAGATTTACTACAGAATATGCCAAAAATGAAAACTTCAATTTGTTTCACCAAGAGTGGCAACGGCAGACAGAGAATTTTGAGAATATAACCTGCCAATCGCCACACTGTTTCTCTCCATTGAGAAATTACTGTCATTGCCTTTCACTCTCCCCAAGAAAGACAAGGTCTTCGGCATGTAACAAAAATGGCTTTTGGACCCAAGAATAGAGAAATCGATGTGATAGTGACACAAAACTTAAAGTCCCCTTCTGAACCAGACGGAAGAGTGATAATCAAATAAGCAAAAATAATTCAGACTCCACCAGGGTAAAACTCTCATGGACTGAGAATTTACAAATGCCAGGCACCCGTGCAACACATGTTATTTTCAACGATCTCTAGTTCTTTCTAAAACCCTAAAAAGTAAATTTTTAATTTCCATTTGAAAAAATGAGAAACCCCCCAGAGAAGGTCAGTGTGAATTGTCAAAATTTAGTTTTAACTTTAGTTCTGCCTTGTATTAGAAACAAATTTTGTTGCATATAAATTATATATTATATTAAGTAATTTAATACAATATGTTAAATAAATTTATTGTATATAAATATTTTTCCTTTTTTGTTATGCTCTATCCCCACTTTTAAAAAGTTAGATATTCCTTTATGTCTTTGGAATTTAAGGAAAAAGATAGAAAGAGAATTACCATTTATTATACTCTAATAGGCAAAAAATATATTTTTATTAAATTATTTGATGCCATAAGAGTTCAAAATAAAAATATTTGCCTAAATCATGCAATGTGAAACATAAGCGATTATTAGTAAAAATTATCATTCAACTTCATTTTTTTTTAAATATTAGACTCTGACAATTTCAAAAAACATATATACAGGAGCTGAGAAGTTGCCTAAAATTTCTGTTCAATTTCCATTTACTTGAGGATGAGATTTTGAAATTGGTCCTGTCAGCATCTCAGTGGTTCATCTCTGTGGCAATCTGGTATGGCATTCCCCAGGAAGATTCTTAAATTTGCCATCTCTCAAATCACCTATTAACTCATGTCTCAGGACTGGACTTACATTTTTCTCCTCCTCAATCACCTGTGCTCTTTTGGCTTGTCATAGAACAAGACTCTGCTCTCAACTTTAAACATTTTCCGCATCCTCCTAAATAAATTCATAAATATCCTTTCTAAGAATTATCATGATTGTTATTAATAATGTTAGAGTCTGTTAATAAAATAAACAATATGGGAAATTTGCAGTGTCACAAAATCTTAAAATCTTAAGATTAGTAGCAAGTCAAATGGGTGACCTACAACTTTAAAAGTGCACAAGATTTTTCTAATTAATTTTATATACTTCATCTCTCTTCTCTATTGCAGACTTCTAATTAATGGTATTTACTTGAATATTTTTAGCAAATAAAGATATACATGAAATAATAATTATTTGTAGCCATAGCCTCTTAGTGTTAAAGATAAAACAGTTATGCTTAAATTCTCATAGCACCATTCATCTAACTTTAATTTTAAATATAATGCTGGAAATTCTTCTAATTTTACCCTAAAGAATTAATAAGATCATGTCTATGAGACTAAATAAAATATTCAGACTTTAATTGGTCCAGGTTATAACATAATCCGATCACTGCCTTTCAAAATCTACTTCCAAAAACATGTGACCTATAAATATATTCAATGCTGTTTGACATAAAAAAATTTTTAAAGAAATTAAAATCATTAAAGTATCTAGTTTTGCCTAAGATATTTGTAAAGACAAAAAAAAATCAATAAATAAAACCTAATGTGGTAAATGTAGGTACAAATATAAAAATACACATAAATTGTGGGTCATCTCTTTTAAAAATGACTGTATAGAGACAATTGCCACAAATTAGTAGTTACAAAATAGTCACAGGGATGTGAAGTACAGCATAGGGAATATAGTCAATAATATTGTAATAACTATGTATGGTGTCAGATGGGTACTAAACTAATTAGGGGGATCATTTTATTATATAAATGTCTAACCACTATGTGTACCCTGAAACTAATATATCATAATATTGAATGTCAACTCTAATAAAAAGTAAAAATTAAAAAAAAAATATGGTGAGAGACAAAAACAAAAACAAACAATAAAAAGAGACAAATTGCCTAAAAATGCATTAATACCTCCACCATAATATTTATAATGGGAAAACTGCTAACAACAGCATACGTGGAAAACTAATAAGCTATTAAACATGGTTATGCCATCAACAAAACAAAAAGAAAACTGACTAATTGGGAGAAGTTATTCACTAATGATACATCTGATAAGAGGTTAATATCTAAAATATATAAAGAACTCATACAACTCAACAACAAAAAAATAAACAATCCAATTAAAAAACGGGCAAAAGACCTGAACAAATACTTCTCCAAGGAGGATATACAAATGGCCAATAGACACATGTAAAGATGCTCAAGGTCACTAATCATCAAAGAAATAAAAATTAAAATCACAATGAAGGGAGGAGAAAAAAATGGCATCTATGATTGAGGTTCTGTTCATCCCTCTGGGGACCAAATCAAAGTTGTGATAGAAACAAGGGGCAAACAACAAAGAAAATTGCCTGGGATCTAGACAAACAAGTTATACAACTAGGAAGAAATCTAAAAAATCACCTTACAACGACAGAAGGTAGGACAGAGCGGAGGTGCGAGGCTGCCCGGTCCCAAGTGTCTGACTGGGACAGAGGCAGTGGCAGTGGCAGTGGCAGCTGCAGAAGCCTCTTAAAGAGGCCGTGTCTGTGAGTGAACTTTTGCAGTGATGGACCTGCTTGCTCTGAGCACCAACGCTGGTTCAGCTGTGCAGGGGGCAACAGGAATTTACAGGGGGACATCGAGTTGTTGGAGTGGGAGCCAAGGCAAGACTCACTCTGTACAGAAGTGCCAGTGGTATCCATTGTTCCTCTGTTGAGCTCTCCCAATTACCAGTGCGGGGACTCAGCACCGCCATAGTGGAGACCTCACCAAATTGGATAACAGAGGTCGCTCTGCCTAGAGGATTCCCTGAAACTCTGCCTCCCCCAACTCATGGCCCCACCCAAGCCACATCCAGGTTTGTCTTCCAGAACTTGGTGTGCCTTGCTGAGCAGAACCAAGACTCACACTGGTGACAGCTGGCCTTGGCTTCTGGCACGGCCTCTTGAGGCAACTATAAGCACAGCATCTGTGGGTTGCTTGCCAAATCTTAACTAGTGGCTCTGGAGGGGTACAGGCTGGGGCTAAATTTGACCTGCAGCTGACTGTGCCACCGGATACCTACCACATAAAGCCACACAAATAAGACTGGAAGACTTAAGAGCTTTGCTTAGTATATAGAAACAGACACAGAAAGGCAGACAAAATGGGAAAACAAAGAAACAGAAACCATATGAGAGAACAGAACAGAGATCCAGGAATAATGGAGTCAAGCCATCTAACAGATGCAGAGTTCAAAACACTGGTTATAAAGATGCTCAATGAACTTATGGGAAGTATAGATGAATTCAATGAGAACTTTAACAAAGAGATAAAAAAAAATACATAAAAAGGAAAATAGAAATTATAAAAGGAAACCAGTCAGAAATGAAGAATACATTATTGAGATGAAAAGTATATTAGAGGGAATCAACAGAGTGGAGGAAGAAGAGGATCAAAACACAGATAGAGAATGGGGAATCAAAGAACTCTCAATCAGAATGGCAAGAAAAAAGAAAAGCCAAGACTATAATAATTTAAAGATCCTATGGGACACTATTAAATGTAAAAATATACATGTCATGGGGTACCTGAAGGAAAACAAGATGTTAAGAGCTATTTAAAGAAATAATGATGGAAAACTTCCCTAACCTGGTGAAGGAAAAAGACATAAAACTCCAAGTAGCTCAGAAAGTCTCAAACACCAGGAACTCGAACTTTATATTTCAATAAAGACAAAAAAACACCAGGAACTCAAATACCAAGACACATCATAATTAAAATGGCAAAGGTTAAATACAAAGAGATACAAAGAGAAAATTTTAAAGTAGCAAGAGAAAAGCAGTTACCTACAAGGGAGCATCCATAAGACTGGCAGCTGATTTATCAACAGAAACTATGCAGGACAGCAAGGCCTGGCACAAAATATTTGATATGATGAAAACCCAGGATCTACAATCAAGAATATTTTATCCAGCAAAGCTTTCATTTAGAGTTGAAGGACAGATAAAATTCTTCCCAGACAAAAATAAGCTAAAGAAATTTATTGCCACCAAGCCAGTATTACAGGAAATGTTAGAGAGACTTCTTTAAGGAAAAAAAAAATAAATGTATCAAAAAAAGAAATAAAGAATGGTAATAATTACATTCCTATCAACAAATAGAAAAGTATTAAGTGCTCCAACCAAAAGATAGAGTGGCTGAATGGATAAGAAAACAAGACCCCTACATATTCTACCTACAAGAGACTCACTTCCAGTTAAAAGACACACACAGAGTAAAAGGAAGGGGTTGGAAAGAGATATTGCCTTGATGGACCTAGAGGGTATTACAATGAATGAAATGTGTTGGAGAGAGAATGACAAATATCATATAATTTTGTGTATATGTAGAATCTAAAGAATAAAATCAACAACAACAAAAGTGGAAATAAAGTCATAGATACAGAGAATATTTAGAAGGATATTAGATAGGAGGGGGTTGGTGGGACAGAAAAAGGCAAAGGGATTAAGAGGTACAAATGGATAGTTGCAGAATAGACACGGAGATGTAGAGTGTAGCATGGAGAGGATGGTTAATAACATAAGAAAAATGTAAGGGAGAAGAGGGATACTAGATTTAGTAGAGTGATCAATTTGTGAGTTATGTGGATCTCTGACCACTATGCTATACAATTCAAACTGATATATTTCAATTATAATTGTACGCCAATTATAATTGAAAAAAAAAATCACTAAATTGTACAATGTAAATACTAGTGACTATTATATTTCAATAAAGACAAAAAAACTTACAATGAGACATCACCTGACACCTGTCAGAACAGCTATCATCAATAAATCAAAGAACAAGTGTTGGCAAGGATGCGGAGAAAAGGGAACCCTCATACGTTGTTGATGGGATTACAGATTGTTATAGCCGCTATGGAAAACAGTATGGAGGTTTCTCAAAAAATCAAAAATGTATATACCTTTTGACCCAGCAATTGGACTTCTGGGTATTTATCCAAAGAAAACCAAAACAATAATTCTTAAAGATCTATGCACCCCAATATTCATGGCAGCACAATTTACAATAACGAAGATATGGAAGCAACCTAAATGCCCTTCAACAGAAGATTGGATAAAGAAGTTATGGTTCATATATACAATGGACTATTACTCAGCTATTAAAATAAATGAAATCCTACCATTTGCAACAGCATGAATGGACCTAGAGGTCATTATGCTGAGTGAAATAAGTCATACAGAGAAAGATAAATACCATATGATTTCACTTATATGCGGAATATAAGGAACAAAAAGAACAAACTAATCAAAAACAGACTCACAAATATAGAGAACAATTTGGTGATGAACTGGGGGAGGGGAGTGTTTGGGGGGTTGTGAGAATGGGGTGAAGGGTTAAAGAAATACAAATTAATGGTTGATAGAGGGTCACGGGTTTGGGGAGCACAGCACAGGGACTGCAGTTGGCATTAATGTATTGGCTAGGTGGAAAACCAGAAGAGAGAAGGAGCAATTAGGAGGATCATTTTATAAACTATATAAATGTCTAACCAATGTACTGTATACTTGAAACTAATAAAAATTTAAAAAAAAAAAAAACACGGTTATGTAGCTCCAAATTTTTTGACATGCAAAAATGTTGATATTATTTGATTTTTAAAAATAAAGTTTGAGAAGAATGGATCATATAGCGATTGAGTAAGCACTGTGGTTGTGAGCAAGGATTCTGAATCCAGGTACCCGGGTTCAAATTCTCATTCAGACATTAACTGTGTGATGCTGGGCAAATGATTTGACCTTTCTGTGCCTCCGTTCCAGTATCTGTAAAATCGATTAATAATCAAACCTCTCTTAAAAGATTTAGTGATGATGTAATGATTAATGCTCACTGAAATAATGTCCAGTTTATTGTGAGTTGGCAACAAGTGTAACCCATTAATATTTTCAAATTCATGTGTAAGTTTTGTACATGTACTAATTGTATGTACACAAGAGAGCTCTATAAAGATGTTCTCTGAAATTTTTTCTTATAAAGATAATCACACAAGATAGAAAAGTATGACCAAGCATAATCATTAAAATAATCTCAATTTTTTAAATAACTGACAAAAATTATAAAACAACATAAGCATCAAGCAATAAAGTACTGGATTAAAAATGGTGATACATTCCTAAATAGATTACTATTAATATAAAGTGATGCAAATCTATGCTTATTGACAAAGAAATCAGTAATATATTGCTAAGGATAATGTGTATGATATGACCCTCTTCATGTATCATTGCACACTATGTGCCTAGATACATGTCTAGAAGGATGTGACCAGAATGCTAACAATAGTGATATCTTGGGACAGTGATTTTCTGGATATATCTACTTCTTTCTTATTATGGTCTGTATTTTCCTTTCTTTTTCAAAGATAAACACTTTTCCCCTCAGAATTAATAAAATGATCTTGTAGTTTTGGAGCCATGTTCTACCTCTCTCACTATTATACTTTCTCTATTTCCAGTTTGCAATTGCACTAATTCTCTCAATCTCAATGGACAAAAAAAATACTTGTCTATCTAGACCGATCAGGTTTTTCTCCATGTATTTCAGGCAATTTTTTTAATGAGTAAGAATCTTCTGACTTTTCTTAAATTATGTTTCTGTACTTCAAAAACCATACCCTATTCTTTGCCCTGCCAAGTTTGTCTGAAACATGACCATGACCTCTGTAATTTTGAAGAAGCTTGACTTTTTCACTTATTGTGTAATTCTATTTTAGCAAAGTGTCAGTAAGAATCATATGGTATTGAAATTTGGTATCATCACTGGACTATGACAAGTATTTCTTTTCATCTCCAAGACGACTTTTGCTCTTCTTGCTCCCAAGTGTCTTAATGAAACTCTTAATAACCTCTGGTATTCTCCCAACTTCATTTGAACTTTTTTTTCAATTCATTTGTATAGAAAATAACACAATACATAAAAATCCAGTGACTGACCAAGCTCATAATGGTTCAGGTCACCTCCACAAACACAAATGTTACAATTTTACATCATCAACATAATTTAAAGCAATAACTAAAACAGTCAAAATTTCAAGCAGAGAAAAATGGTATTTATTTTCCAATAGTAATTTTCTGCCACAAGTAATTTTCTCCCACATCTCCTAATATTATTGGTAAATAATAAATAAATATCTTCTTTTAATGAAAAAGTCTCTAATGATAAAATAATTGAATCTTTCTAATATTGCTAATTTAAAGTATTGGTTTGCAGTTGGATTTCCTGGGTTGGAAATACTAACACAAAATCATGGATAATCTTATTTTCTTCATGTATGAAATGGGAACAATACAATTTTCTACTTCATACTGTTGTAGCAATCATATTAGACAATGTATATCTAGGGTTTACCACAGTGTTTGGCTCACAGCACTAAGCATATAAAATTTTGTGTGCTTAAGTTTTTGTTAGCAGTCTGAAATCTCCATACATGGAGCAAACAGTGTAGGAATAATATTATTGTTGATTAACAAAATCATTACAATTTATTCTCAATAATTTACATGAAACAAACAAATCTAACTAGAAACAAAGAACATTTGTAAAAATGACACCAACTATATCCAAATTGTCCACATAATAAAATTATCAAATTTGTCAACAAGTCTATACTTCTCTTTTTGAGGCTTGACGATTAAGTAAATAAGTTAAAATTATTGCCTACAATTTTAACTGAAATTGGTGCTTTTCAAAAATAATCATAGAAAATAACAAGGTAAACACTATTTTATTTACTTAATATCACAAACCATTTTTAAATAAATAAAAATAAAGAAACACCTAATGAATAATAAGTAGGTTTATTGCCTCAATGGAGAAATAATTCAGAAGGTTTTGTCTAATTAAGCACTATAATCAAGATTCTTAGAAACAGCATTTTAATACTCAGAGTGCAAAGCATGTATTTGCTTCTCTACCCTAATCTCAAAAGGAGCCAAACATTAGTAGAAATTTTAAAGACGTACCCAAACAAACAATTATAAAATGACATTTCAATACTGAAGTTTCAACACCTAAAATGAATAGTGGAGGAATGACATAAGCTAAAAATGTTATTATGCAGATGAAGCCTTCATTTTAATTAAGGTCTGAGAATGAGAGACCTAAGGATCTAATTCCAGAGCTATTTTGACATATATCAAATGTTCCTTAATTTCAAATGAAAAACCTTTTTGACAAGTTCTCATGTTGATATGTTCCTATTAGCTACCGGTACCATTAAGTGGTGTTTTGTCACTGACCTACATTAGTATATCAAATTATGACAGCAAATTAATGGCTGCTCACAATAATAATTCAGGTTATAGTCTCTAGCCGAATATTTAGAAGAGCACCTTAACAGCAATGAAACATGAATGTCTTTGCTTCTACTTTACTTATTTGATAAAAGACACTAAAATAAAATTTAATATAATAATAAATAAGCTTTTCAGGTTCTCAAAATCTTTTCTACTTAAGAATTAATACAGAAGTTACATAATTCAATTCTGAAAGCCAACTTTCTCTTTAAGTGAATAGTACAAAAAATAATTTTGAGAAATCTAAGGACAAAACAAAGTCTTTAGCATGATATATGTGTTTATATGTTGATGAAAACCTCAAATTAAAAACATTTAACTCATTTATCCTAATTTTTTTCTTCATATAAGGTAACAAGTTAAAATATGTGATCTATCATTCTTCAGGTAGAGACTACTAACAACATTCTATTAAGATAAGGCGTTTTAAACTTTTTGGAAGAGTTTGCTTGAAACCCCCAATTATATTTTCTCAAGAAAAGCTTCCTGTAGTGCTTATCAACACTGAAGAAGTCTTCTCCTAAAATGATCGCATTTTCCCATAGGTCATTTTTATGGGGAAGGGCCTATGGCTCATCCCAATTTGGTTATGTAGGCAAAAGAGTCAACACTGCCAGGCTGTAGCCTGTGCTACTCCAACCTCTTTTCATCCATTCTCATTCTAGAGGAAACATAAATTAAGTTGTAGAATGAGTCAGGTGCTATCTATATGATGGATCACAAATTCATATTGCCAACATAGACCTTGGCCCTGCCCACCAGGCAATTATCTATTTGTCAGTTTCTCCTGAATATCTTAATATACCCTAACATATCCAAAATTGAACTCATTACTCAATGCATTCCTCAACTCAAAAAAAAAAAAAAATCTCTTCTTTCAGCTTTATCTATATCATCGAACAACAATACCATCAGAAAAGTTGCTTGTACAAGACACTTAGAACTTACAAAGTGTTATTGATTTTATCCTCCTAATTGGTCTATTCCTTCCATCTTTATCATAATCATGCCATCCCAAGCCACTATCATTTCTCACTCAGACTTCTTACAAAAGCATCCTAACTCATGACTTCTTTCCAATTGTGTCTCCAGACAGCATACATTTTGAAATAACCATGTAAACCCCTTACTTAGGAAACTTCAGTGGTTCACTAATGCTTTTAAAATAAAATTGCTAATATCGGTATTTTGAAAACCCTGAAAGTTCTTCCCCCGCTTCCATATGACATTCAAACTCCCATCATTCTTTTTTCTACTACCTCTAATTTTCTGGGTTTCTTCCTGGCGCAAGGCTTTTGCACATGTTGTTCTCTCTGGTTCCACTAAGTTCTTTTGTCTCATCTTAACTTGATTATTGTTCACTCAGAACTCAATTACAGTGTCTCCTCCACAGGGACATTCCCTGATCTCCCTACATAAATCAAGTCACTCATTATGGGCACTCAGAGCAACATGGGCCTCTTCCACGTACCACTTACCATAAATACACTTTTACATCCCTTTCTGTAATTAGAGGTAAACTATATAAGGACAGAGACTGCCTGATTTTATTCATCATGATATTCCAAGCACCTAGCACTGTGTCCAACACATTATGTACTTCAGTAAATGTATACTGAATGAATGCATAAATGAAGCAGAAAACAGTAGCCTACATAGATAAATATATATTAGAAAGAAAGGAGAATAGGAAGGAAGGAAAGAAGAACAAAAGGGAGGGAACAAGAGAGGGAGAGAATAGAAAGAAGAGGTTAAACGTATTTTTAACTATGCACATACACTAAAATTGTAATTTTACAGATTATTAATATGTCTGCTTCCAAAAATTCTACCTTTTTCTAACTGATTGTCATTCTATAAAATAAGACTAATCCAGGTCCATATTGCTTATGATATGTTACATCATAATTTCTTTAGCCTGAAGAGACAACCTTTAGCCTGTTTTTCCCAGAGCCGATTTATTATATGGTAATTACATACAAAATGTCTGAGAACATGATACTTAAAAGGCATATTGTGATTTATGTTACAATATTTTCCCAAAGTGTTATATTACAATACTCTTCTTACTGGTTGGTAGATCTTCAGTCATTTCCTATTATTCTGGACCAGAACAACAGACTACCTGCTTTAAGTAGGCAAATTACAGATCCTGACACTTGTAAATAATACCCTTGGTTCAACAAAATTCAAACAAATCATCTTTCCCAATCAGTTTTTGTGATCGTACCATTCTGACTTCCACATAAATTATAAAACACCTATTATAATCTGAAATTTTGATTTGTTTTTCAAATAATGAAATTGTTTCTACCCATGTTTAGACCTTTATTCACCATGGTTTATTCAACTTATTTTCCTCCTTCTACTACACCAACACCTTACAAACTAAAAGATTAAAAGCACACTCCATTTTTCAGCCAACACATGACACTAAATCCAACCTACCAAAAAAGGTGTCAAGGATATTTCAACTCTTAAGGCTCATCTCCATACTTTCTGTAGAGCTGCTAAAGATTAGCAGGGTTTACTTTCAGTGATAGAGATAACCCCTGTTAGAGATATGTCTTATCTACTAATTTTCTGCAGAAAAAAGGCAACATTATACTTTACTACTTTGAATTAGTTTGTTTTACATAGCAGTGAGACAAATACTTCAGATTCTTTAAAATTGTTGTATTAAAACAAAAAAAGGCATACTATTTCTTATTGACAGAATATCTAGCCCCCCAAAAGACATGTTGGAGTCAATCTTTAATACCTCAGAATGTGACCTTATTTCGAGAAAGGGTCTTTACAAATCATAAAGTTGAAATGAAGTCATTAGAGTTAGCCCTAATTCACACGACTGAGGGCCTTATTAAAAAGGGAAATTTGACACAGACATGCACACAAGAAGAATGCCATGTGAGCATGAAGGCAAAGACTGATGTGTCCAGCCATGTCAAGAAACAGGAAAGATTGCTGGAAAACTGAAATCTAGGGGAAAAGCATGGAACAGATTCTTCCTCACAGCCCCCAAAAGGAACCACTTGTGCCAATACTTTGATCTCAAACTTCTAGCTCCTAGAACTGTGAGACAATAAGTTTCTATTGTTTAAGCCATCCAGTCTGTGGTACTTTGTTATGGCAGGCTTAGGAAACAAATACACTATTAAACAATTAGTATAAAAAGGAGAATGTTTATAGCTTGGCATCCCTCTGATGATATAATAATGTGTTATTATCATTCCTACTCATGTATCACCAAAACTGATACATGAGTAGGAATGATAATAACACATCAACTAACTTCCTTCTATTCTGTCTCCTCTATTTTCCTCTCTCTTGTCCACTCCCTTCCTTCCTTTGTTATTTTTCTCTTTTCCTTCCCTCTCTCATTTCTTTCTTTCTTTCTTTCCTTTGGATAGTATAATGAATAAGTCATGGGTGCAACCACCAAGAAGAACACTATTAAAAAGAAATCTGAGGTTTCAGTCAAGATGGTGAAGTAGATAAATGCTATGCTTGCCTCCTCTCACAATCACATTGAAATTACAACTAAACTGCTAAACAACCACCAATGAGAATTGCCTGAAGTCTAGCTGAACAGAAGTCCTACAACTAAGAATATACAGAAGAATCCATATCAACACTGGTAGGAGGGGCAGAGACATAGAACGGACTGGTCCCACATGCATGAGTGGCAGTTAAAAAAAGAAGGAATATCTCAGTAGCGAAATATCCTGAGGACCGAGAGATGCCAGCCCCATACCAGGCTCCCCAGCATGGGGTCCCAGTGCCAGTGAGAAAAGTCCCCACAACTTCTGGCTATGAAAATCAGCAGATATTGTGGCTGAATGAAACTGAGGGCAGCAGAAATCCCAGACCTTCCTCTTAAAGGACTCACCCATGGACTTACTCACTGATGGATTCACTCACTCTGAGCTAGCAAAGAGGCAGCAGCTCGAAAGGCACTGGGGATATACAAGGAAAAACTGAATTGTCTGGCTTAAGGATTAGGGCTGAAGGAGTTACTTTCTCCCAGACAGAAATATTGGCGGAAATCATTGCTCTTTTGTTGAACTCTCCCCCTACCCAGTGTCCAGAGAAAGGTGGGCACAATATCAGAATTTCCATCAACCTAGCTAATACTGTTCACCTTACCCTGATGATTCCCTGAGACCCTGCCCCACCCAACTTGCAGGCACACCAAAGCCACTTCTAGCGGTCTGTCTTGGCTCATGCTGCAGACTTCCCTGAAAATTTTCAAAAGTCCATAAACCCCAAACAATCAGCTTCTGGTCTTAGTGTGCCCTTGCCAAGCAGCCCCAAGCCTGGCACTAGCAGCAGCCAGCCTCGGTTCACAGCTTAGCCTCTATCGGGTGGCAATACAAGTGGCAATAACTTACAGATCACTTTGTAGCTCATAGCAAGTGACCCCAGGCAAGGCTTAGGCAGTATCTGACCTTGACCTGAGACAGAACCCTTCCTAAAGGGCCTCAGAACCAACATACTTGCTAGCCAACTTCAGACCACACCAGAGCACCACCCAACTATTTTCACAAGACACACCCAAAGGGCTTACTCAGCAGGCACCAGAGCCCCACAAAAGCAAATCTTACTCTGTAGGGTCATCTCCTGCAAAACAGCTCCTCCACTGTAATCACAACCTGTCTTCAGGACCAATCAGCCTGAGAGTCACTCTCTCTCACTGATGTGCAAACAGCAACCAAGGCTCAATTACAATAGGAGGGCACATGCAACCCACACAAGGGAACACACCTAGAGCACCGAGCTTAGGTGACCCAGGAGACTGTGCCACTTGCCCCTATAGAACATCTTAAGGCCGCTCTACTAAGATCAGGAGACATAGCAGTCCTATCTAATATATAGAAACACCAGGGAGGCAGCCAAAATGGAGAGACAAGGAAACATGTCCCAAATGAAAGATCAGGACAAAGCTTCAGAAAAAGAACTAGATAAAATGGAGACAAGCAATCTACCATATGCAGAGTTCAAAATACGGGTTATAATGATACTAAATGAACTTAGAGGAAGAGTAGATGAACTCAGTGAGAACTTTAACAAAGAGATAGAAAACATAATAGTGGAGATAGAAAACAAACAAACAAAAAGTCAGATATGAAGAATACTATAGCTAAAATAAAGAATACCTTAGGAGGAATTGACAGTAGATTACATGAAGCAGAGGATTGAATCAGCAATTTAGAAGATAAGGTAGCAGAAAACACCCAATAAGAACAGCAACAAGGAAAAAGAATCCAAAAAAATGAGGATAGTTTAAGGGGACTCTGGAACAATATCAAGCATATGAACATTTACATCATAGTGATACCAGAAGGAGGAGAGAGAGAGCAAAAAACTGAAACCTATTTCGGAAATAATGACTGAAAACTTTCCTAACTTGGTGAAGAAAGTAGACATAGAAGCTCAAGAAGCACAGAGTCTCAAACAAGAGGAACCCAAAGAAACCCACACTCAAACACATCATAATCAGAATGCCAAAGGTAAAAGACAGAGAGTCTTAAAAGCAGCAAGAGAAAAGCAGTTAATTACCTACAAGAGACCGCCCATAAGACTGTCAGCTTATTTCTCAACAGAAACTCTGTAGGCCAAAATGGATTGCCATGGAATATTCAGAGTGATGAAAATCAAGGACCTACAGCCAAGATTACTCTACCTGGCAAAGCTATCATTTAGAATTAAAGAACAGATACAGAGCTTTCCAAACAAGAACAGGCTAAAGGAACTCATCACCATCGAATATTTCTTTCTAACATTACAAGAAATGTTAAAAAGGACTTCTTTAAGAAGAAGAAGGAAAAAAAGAAAAAAAAACAAATATGAATAATAAAATGGCAATAACTATGTATCTACCAATCAGCAATTATTTTTAATGTAAATGGGTTAAATGTTTCAATCAAAAGACAGGACGGCTGAATGAATAAGAAAATAAGGCCTCTACATATGCTGCCTACAAAAGACTTACTTAAGACAGAAGATATACACAGACTGAAAGTAAAGGGATGGAGAAAGGTATTTCATGAAAATGGAAACGGAAAAAAAAAATCTGGGATAGCAATACTTATACCAGACAAATAAGCTTCAAAACAAAGGCTACATAACAAGAGACAAAGGACTCAGCAATCCCACTTCTGGGTCTTTGTCCAAAGAAACTCAAAACACTATTTCAAAGGGACATGTGCATCCATATGTTCATCGCAGCATTATTTACAATAGCCAAGATATGGAGGCAACCTAGGGATCCATCAATAGATAAATGAATAAAGAAGAATTAAGAGGGATTAAGAGGTACAAATTGGTACTTACAAAATAGTCATGAAGATATAGAGTATAACATGGGGATATAGTCAGTAATATAAAAACTATGTATGGTGTTAGATGGGTACTGAATTTATTGGGTGACCTCTTCATAAATTACATAAATGTCTAATCACTTTGTTGTACACCTGAAACTAATATATTGTATGTCAACTGTGATTGAAAAATAAAAATATATATATTCAAAAGAGATAAAATAGGAAAGAAGTTTCTGAGCACAGAAATCCATTATTTTGTACTTAAATACAGAAGAGAAAGGAACAGATGGTTATAAAATCTAAAATTTTATTAAAAACATATATTCCCCTCTATTTTTCTTGGAGGAAAATAGCCTGAACTAAAGAGATTTAAGGCTGTCTTGAGTGTCTTTATTTGTATTAAAGTTATGAGAAAGCTATCTATCTCTGACATTTACCCATGATACTCAGTAACCCATATAAAGCTGAACCAAAACTTATAAGAGATAATGGACAAAGGGGACACAAGCAAAGACTTCATTGGCTGAGGAATTTCAAGGACTCTCTATGGAATTCTATGGTGAGGATGGGACCTTCCCAGGCAACATATAAAACATATGTGACTGAAAATGATATATTTGAAGGTAAAAGAAGACGGAGTAGACTGTTGTCCCTGAGTGAGTAGCTGGCAACTCCTAGCTTGAGCGTGAACACACACACACACACACACACACACACACACACACACACACACTCTAAAGTGATATAAGTGATATTCTACTCCTTATGGGTAATACTGTAAATCTTGTCTTGAGGTTCCCTCTTGTGACAGGCTAAACCAAGTTCACTGAAGTAAAGAAAGAGTCTGTTGGTGTTTTTATTTATCTTTTAACTAATTGCTTTTTGATACAGCTGGTATTCAATACAACATTATTAACATCTATGTAATAATTACTGAAGATTATATTTATGAAATTAAATGTTTTCACCTTAAAATATACTTCATTGCCAGCTGTTATACATTGGTGGTCCTAAAGGCTGGCAATTGAAACCCAAACTCTAGCTTTTAGGATTGTCAGTGTTCAGTGCCAATTGTCTCTGACCAGGGAATGAGGTTATCTTTTCCTATTCTCTGGTTTATTCTGTGTGACAAACGGATCTAGTAAGAACTATTAAAGCTAATTAACAGTCATCCAGTACTCTGTAGTACTCAGCTTACTATGGCTTTACCTGAGCCAGAGAAAAAGAAAAATTACAAAACTTCATAAATGATAGTTTAGATATACAAGTTAAAGATGCTTACCCCAACAGATGCAATGATCTTTATAAGGATGTGTTCACATTGCATTGTCAAAATAAACATCCACAGTCTTATTGTCTAGAAAATTGATTTGCCTTTACTTTCATCTCTTTTCCCATTAATAACTATTGATCTCATATACTCAGAAAGAAAATAGCAATTATTTAATTATCCATTCCATAACATGTATTTTAACAAGATCCCTTTCAGTTATGGAAGTTACGATTTTACAACTGCATGCAGCTTTCTGCTTATACAACTGCATGCAGCTTTCTAATTAAAATGCTTATTTTTTTCAAAATACTGAACTTTAAAAGTAATAACTGAGTGAAGTGAGAGAAGGAGCAGAGATTCGAAGATATTCTGTGGAAAGAAAAGCATTTACCATTCACAGTGTTTTATTTGGATTGATTTCCTGTCATTGGAGACACAGACTCCAGACACAAGCCATATGTCACAGAGCATATGTTTTTAAAACTT
>NW_006442512.1:7970242-8001267 GCF_000325575.1 Pteropus alecto | reverse complement strand
CATAAAACAACAGAGTAACTAGTTGTAAGCAGGAGCTCAGGGGTCCAACATATAAAATAATGTTTCCTCTTTTTTAATAGATATTCTACTGACTAGTTTTGAAGTGTCAAAATTAGGTTATCCTCTGATAGCAGTAGGGAAGTAGGTTTGTGATGCAATTTGTTTAGTCCTTTATTATTTATGTTATAAAATATAAAATAATATTTTAAATTAGTGCTCTTTAACAAGAAAATAGCAGACTGAAAAAATGAAGCTTCTGCTTAAATTTAATGAAGTTAAACAATCTGACAAGCAGATACGAATCCTGGAAAAACAGAATTCAGTTTGATTTTATCCTTCAGGAATAAGTGCTGGAAGAGAGAAGGCAAGCATTTTAATTCAGCACTACCCAGAAAACATGACCTGCATATAAAGAAAGTAACTCTTATGGAATATCCACATTTCAGATTGTATTTATCATTAGTGAGTACTCAGATTCCTTGTTTCGATTAAGACAGGGCAATAATTCTAGGCTTCGTGAAGAGTAGAATGTTATTATTTTTAAAAGTCTGTTTATTTACCTAAAGTTTAAATATTTTTTTCAGAACCATAAACCATAATAAAAATACAGGAAATATTTTATCAGCATTGAATATTTCAGCTGGGTATAACCATCTATGCCTCTAATAATTTCTATCACCACTATCAAACTCTCTCACAAACACATACATCTCCCTCCTTATGGAAGCTTCTTAGCATTAATAGAAATTTACAGTTGCCATAAATAATAAAGGCAAGAAGGGCACTAAGTCTGTGTCATAGAAGAGGAACAAATTCTTGGGTGATAAAAACTACTCCTGACTCCCGCCCCTAACTTCATTCACTGTCCTAGGATGAACTTTATTATGTGTTAGACAACTTTATCCCCAGAGGAAAAAAATGGTGTATATGTGGGTATGTCTGTGTATATGTGTGTGTGTGTGTATGTAGTATACAGTTCCAGATGAACTTTTAAGTGACTGTATGTAAGAATTCAAAATAGACTGCTCTACCAGTTATCCTTTAACTGATTAGTGGTCAGACTTCATTAATAGATGTGATAAAATAAATGGTTCATTTCCTACATAGGAGAAAAAGAAAAAAGAGAGAAAATAAAGCTGTCTATTGCTATAAAGGAGTTACTAAACATTCTCAACTGGAATGACATCCTCAATTAGAATTAATTTGCAACACAACTTCAAAAGTGGAGGATGGGAAAAGCACAAAAATAAAGAGGAGCTAGAAAGTGAAGTAACTAGAAAAGAATGTGATAAGAATGAAAACATAAAATAGCATGAAAGAAATAAGTATGTGAAAAACCAAATCTTGAATAATTCCATTCAATTTAACTGAGCAAATATTTAGTTGAGTAGATACTCTGTACAAAATGTTGTATTAAGATCTGTGAGTGACATAAAAGTATATAATTTTTTTCTTCTTAAAGAAGTTCAAAGTATAATTAGGAAAGTCAGATATACTAGTGTTGTCCATGGACCAGCTATACCAGAATTACTGGGAATGCATGTTAAAAATCACACTTCATTAATAACTCAGAATATGTCAAAGTTACTTTCCATCTAGAGAAAGTCAGAATATTTTCTTTCTTCAGTGCAAATTAGTCCAGATTAGAGAAATCTCTGTGGATCATCGTAGCCCAGAACCATTGAGCCAAATTATTATTTTATCAAAATAATCGTAAGAATTTTTCATGTTTTTTGCTTCCTAGTTTGCTGAAAAGTATGGTGAAAATGCAAAAGAAACACATTCATTCATTTTCCTTTTGACCATGAATTTTTGTCTCCATATTTCAAATTATGATATGAGTTGTGTAAATTGTCATCTTTCATGAATTGTTTTAAAAGTTAAAGATGTGAGGTTTATTTTTCTTGATTTCTATCAATGATTATCTTACCTTGATAAAAGAAGAAAGGATAACATAAGCGTTATAAATGGGAAGATGCATCAAGAGAAAATAACACGTATATCTGAACAAAAAGCAGAACAGTGCTATAACAAACATAAATAACAGAGCATGATTTCTTTGTTGCAGCAGTTTTGGAAGTAAAGCTTGCGAAAGCAGGAGAGGGAATAAGAAAGAACTAGAAGAACTAGAATGTGATCAGAATAAAACCAGTAAATAGCCTGGAAGATATGGGTATGCGAGGTTACATATTCTGATTTTTTGGTTAGACATTCACGCTTTGACTTGATTTCTCCTTAAGTAAGAAATGAAAATTGAGAATTCAGCAATGCTCAAGTCATGAATCAAGTGCAATTAACTGGGATGATTGCATCTATCCCCTCATCCCTGGGGTGGATATCTCAATCATGAGAGAATCATGGCTTCACACCAAGAGTAGTTGCTGTGGGGCTGGATGACAGGCAGTGCTGATCCTTTTCTCTTTGACCATTTATCATCATAAAATAAGCATCTGCATTAAAACCTGCAGGCCTGATGAATCAGAATCTTTTGGATCGGGCAACTCAAGAAACTGAATTAATAACAAAATAAAATCTGAAAACTTAATTTCTAATACAAGAATATTTTGAAAAGTACTGTAATAGATCTTCACTTGGCATGACATGAAGGACATTAGGGAGGCAGATAACTAAAATGGGTGGAGGGAATCTGAAGATTATCTTTTTGAGAAACTAGAACTGAGCTGAGTCGTGAAGGATGATTAGAACTTTATTAGAACTTTATTGGGCACATATAGGACAGAGAGATCTACGTCACGTATAGGGAATAGCTATAACAAAGTCTCAGAGGGGAAATAAATAAAGGCTTTTAAGGATATTTAAAGATCCGATAATGGAGTACAGTGAGAAAACAAAGCCATATAATAGGAGCCCCAAACTAGTAAGGGCTTTAAGGGCATCTAGATTAAGCAGTTAAAACCACATATTCTGGAAAATACAGACAGACACTGAAGGTTTCTGAAGATACACAAAACTAAATCAGATAAAGTTATGAGAGGCCAATTTAGGTGAGACAAACTGAAAGAAAGATGCACTAGGCCACTATGGAGGACTTTACCAGGTATAAAGGGATCAATTTAAGACACAGTCATAGTAAAAGATACCTAGCATATACTTGGAATTGCAGGCAAAAAATTGGGGGTTTATTTAGTGATATATTGAGTATGACAGTGACAGCATCAGACATTAATCTAATATGGCAGCAATGTAAAATTGGAAAAAACACCACCTATGTGGAATTAATATAAAAAGCTTGAGTATCTGAACTTTCTGCTACATTACCTATTTCAGTGAATGGCACCAAAAATTACATATTTCACCGAATTTTATACCTGCAAGTCATTCCAAACGTGTCTTCTCTAGCCATATCCTTCCACGTCCATGAAGATATTACTAACAACATTTAAAATATATATTATATAATGCCTACTATGTGCCAGGAAGTATTCTATATGCTTTACACATATAAATTTAGTCCTTGTAACAACTCTCTGATATAGGTACTAGTGTCATTTGTAGATGAAGAAGAAATTGAAACTCAGAAAGACAAAATAATTTGTCCAGGATCACAGAGCCAATAAGAAACAAATTATTATGCTATAATACTCCCTAAATAACTTCTGAATTATTCCTTTCCAGTATATTTTTCCTCCATGACCTAGTCAAAGAGTCTCTCATCTCTTATCTAAACTATACAACAGTCCCTGAAGGAATGCTTCTGCCTTCAGTTTTATCTCTTCTCAAGCCATTATACTATCACATCAGTTGTTCTAAAATGAGAACCATAGCCTTGCTCTGCTGTAAGACAAATAAGATAGGATATGCACACTCCCCATTGTACCATTTTTATAAACTCTTAATCACAGAAAGAGAAAAATTCAGGGAAATCAGTTACAGCTTGTCCTGGCTTTATAAATCGAGACATCAAGTGCTATTGATTCTTGGAGTAGAATAATCTATTATTTCTTCATTTCTACAGAGAAATCACTAATTTTGTTCTATTGAAGACATTTTTATCAGTTAAGGTCCTCTCAGGAATCAGATACCATACTCAAAAAGTGTGATTGAAGAGATATTAATGAAAGGACTGCTTATCAAGGAGCTGGCAATGCTAAGGAAAATCACGAAGACTGTGAAAGACCCTGAGAGAGATAGAAGCCACTCTCCCACCTTAGCCTGAAGGGACAAGATGTCTGGATCTGGCAAGAGACAATAGACAGAGGTGGGGCCACCAGACAGGAGCCACTGCTTAAGCAGAGGAACACAGCCATTGGCAAACCATGGCCCCCTAAAAGAAGCAGCTAAGGAAATAAATCCTTCAACCTCTTTTCCTACAAACCAATCTCTCTCCCCTTGATCCCACTGGCCTAATCGAATCAGAAGCTGGAAGACAAGTGAGCCCAGCTGAGTCACCGTGCACAGGTCAGTCAACCTGTCAAGGAACACAGCAAGGTAGACAAGGTTAGAAAGTAAATATGGAAATATAAATGGGGAATATACAGTATATTTGTTTCCTTTATGTATAACAGTCTCATTTTTGAAATAAAATTCTTTAAATGAAGGGTTATCTGAAAATAAGAAAAAAGCATATCATCTGATACTCATTTATTCCATTTCCCACTGTCTTTTTGCAGCAATGGCTTTGCCTCTCACCTACCATAAAATCAAGGATTTCAGCAGGTAGAGACATGTATAAATGCTTATTGCCAACAAATAAATCCTAATGCAGAGCAAGACCAGATTAGGGTATTCATTTTTCAGAAGTATCAGTTTCTTTACTCCTAATGGCTCTTAGAATTGCTTACCATCATAATTTATTTACAACATTTAAAAAATTACTACAATCAAAATATAAGTGTCATGTGATCTTCCAGGTACCAGATGTGATAGGTAACAAATAATTGTCAAACAAAAAGTTTTGTACAAATATTTTCCTGAAGTAAGTTCACTTTAAAAATATGAGGCAAAAATATAGAAGCAAAAAACCCCATTGTTTTTGAAATGTAAGTTGTGGAATATTTTTAGGATATGCAGTCCTAGCTAACTAGGACTGTGGAGAATGTTTAGAGGGTGCTGAATCCCCCATGAAAGACCAGAATCATAGCAACATTTGGTAACTTTCACATTTTGGATAGACCACACAGAGCAGGTGCTACAAAATTCTTAACTGATCTTTATTTTTTTATCTTAAAATTGCTTACTTGACAAATACCATATAAGTGTTAGCCTATTGAAGTAATCTATATGTTAAAATGGCATGTATGTTATAAATTAAGGAGAAAAAGATTTACATGGTTAAGAGGACACATCCAGTATCATATGTAGCAGAACAGGAGTTAAAAACAAGAGGGATGAGTTCTGTTCAGAACCAGAAAGGACTGACCCAGCGAAGAAGGGGACGTGGAGAGAGGGGTAGGCCCTTATTCCATTCCAGCTGGTAATTGCTAAGTGAGAATTTGGTGTCATTGTTAATATACCTCCACTTGCCTTTTTATTAAGAAAAAGGGGGGAATATATATATACTGAAACTTCTCCATTTTAGTGTTGGAAATTGATGCAAAAATATTTGTACATGCATTCTATACTCCAGCCACACAAATCTACAGGTGAACAACAGCACACAGGCCACCAACTGTTCCCTCAATTATAGATAAAGGACATCATTCTTATGTATGCAATTGTTTTCTCTGCCATCAGTTATTCTGACATGACTGTTTGCTTTGTTGATCTTCAAAGTAGCTTTCTAGTTTTCAGATAATCATCTAGCAACAAACTGCTACAATCTGTTTTTTTTCTTTCATTCTGAATTGACAAATTATTTAACTGCACTGACTCATTTTTCACATATATTTATAGCCCAAACAAGATTTTGTTGTCGTTGTTGCTGAATTCGAGTAGATTCGGTTATTATTATTTCTTTTACTCTGCTCAGTTTAAGAACTACCTAAAGCCAAACTATTACAGCTTGGTCTACCAGCACTTGTATGCCACAGAAGTTTAATTTCTTAAATATGTCTTATTGAAATAAAAACAAAAGGAAGGAAGAAAGAGAGGGAGGGAGGGAGGGAGGGAGAGAGGGAAGGAGGTAAGGTGGGTGAAAGAGGGAAAAGAAGACAGGGGAAAGGAAGGGGAAAAGAAGGGAAAGATAGGGATGGAAAGGGAAGAAGAGAAGAGAGAAGAGAAGCAGCGAAGAGCTTTTCCCTTTCCTACCAAAGAGTGGGGCAAAGCTGGGTGCAGCTAGAGCTCATCTGAGCATGGCTGCTGGAGGGTGATGGGAGTGACCCTGGGAAAGTAGGAATAGGGGAGGGGAGGGGAGGGGAAGGGAGGGGAGGGGAGAACAGAGCAGAGCAGAGTAGAGCAGAACATAGGAGAGAGTGTCAACTGGTTAGAGAAAGACTCAAATGAACCTTTATAGTTCCTGGCATAGAAAAATAGGTACTTCTGCCTGAGTTTCTCCAGGATGGTAAGTCTTCCAAAATTTCTCATTTCTCACTAATGAACACAGTACTTTTCTATAAGATTCAAGTGTGGTTTCTTTTCTTCCAGATATAAAAGTAGGGGTGTTTAAGATCACTTAATAGATTCTTTTTTTTCCCCCTTTATCTTCTGACCTCTAAGAAACTTTGAAAACTATATAAGTCATAAAGTCTGGGTTGTAAAGTCTAAAATTCACATAGTAAAAATGCCAATTGTTGACTATTATGAACCGATTATTGCTAGTGAATATGTAAAAACTGATATCAGCAATAGACAGAAATAAATATAAAATCAAAAATCACAGAACTCCAGGTAATCTAGCAATCATTTTATAATAATAAACTAAAGCAAAGGAAAATTAAGTAATGTACCCAGAGTCAATTCCTATTTAGTAAAACTTTAAAATTTAGTCCAAAACACTAAATAGGAAGTGAAAAAAATCTCTGTATTTAAAAGGAGAGAAAGTAAATAATTTTAATGCACAAATCAGATGTTTCAATAATATAAAAAGTGACATTTTTCTAATTTATTTTCTTGAAATAACTTCAAGGAAACCACTTGGGCTATAAATATTAAGGCATAGCAATTTAAAAGGAAGAATAATAAAATCAATGTATCTACAATTATATGTATATTAATAAATAGCAATTTTAAATGGGTTCCATTTCTCTCATTTTTTATGAGTTACAGTTTACTTAATAAAAATTTTAATTTATATTAGGTATGTTATATGTCAATTTGACTTATTTTTACGTACCTAGGTCTAAAATTGACATATACTTTGAAAATTACTATTATTATTTCCCTATATATTTATAATACATTAGTCTATTACACAATTACTACATGAGACATATATGCCATAGTTTGGTGTATGTGTCTAAACTTTGAATAACAGATCTACAAAAAAATGCAGAGAAAGACATATCTTTCAAATAATATTTATGTGACATATCTCATAATTCAACCTAACAGCAAAGAGAATACTCTATAAATATTTGGTATATCTCAAATTGA
Organism: Pteropus alecto; assembly: GCF_000325575.1. Taxonomy (NCBI): domain Eukaryota; kingdom Metazoa; phylum Chordata; class Mammalia; order Chiroptera; family Pteropodidae; genus Pteropus; species Pteropus alecto. The sequence continues at coordinate 7,993,776 of NW_006442512.1, read as the reverse complement.
AAAAGCAGAAATCTAATAGTGAAATGAAGTTATGTCTTTAAAAAGATAGGCTTAAATATATAATGTGTATTGCTTAATCTATGACAAGGTACAACCAGAATAACTTGTATTCCCAAGTAAATTTCAATCATGACATAAGGTAGTAGACCACGGTAAATATTGTTATATCATAATGATTCACCCTTCTCTACAGCCATCAACAAGGAAAAAAATTAAAGCTATGTGATACTTAGACCATGAAACCTATGTAAATAATTTCTCAAAGAACCACATAGAGGACATGTTCTTTTTGTCATTTAAAATATTTATAAGTGAAATGAAGAAGCAATTTAAATAGTTCTATTGGACAACATATTTCAGATTCCTTGCCTATCTAAATTCACATACTTTTGAAAAGGAAAGAAAGATGGAAAGGCAGTTTCAATAAAATAAAATATTTCTGAACTATGTAATATCTCTGTGTGTTTGTATAAGGTCTCTTAAAGAATTTCATTGAGTTTCCTCAAACATATTATTTATTTATCTATCTATCTATCTATCTATCTATCTATTTATTTATTTTAAACACCTTTATTGAGGTATAATTGATATATAAAGAGCTGCAGATATTTAATATATGTAATTGATGAGTTTGGACATAGGCAAACTCCTGTGATACCATCACCACAATCAAGGGAACAGATGTATTCAACACCTCCCAGAGTCTCTTTGTGTCCCTTTGTTTTCTGTGTGTATGAGGTAAAATCACTTAACATTTGATGTTCCCTTGTAACAAATTGTGGAATGTGCAATACCACACTGTTAAATATTGCCACTTTTATTATAAAACAGAACTCTAGAACTTATTCACTATGTAACTGAGACTTTATACATACTGAATAACAACTCTCCATTTCCCCCATACTATCAAATGAGCCAGCATTCTCACTTCTGGATATTTAAAATAAGTGAAATCAAGATCTCAAAGAGATCTCTGCACTTCATGTTCCCTGCAGCATTATCCACAAAGGCCAAGATATAGAAACAATCCAAGTGTCCAACAACAGATAAATGGATTAAAAAAATAGTGTGGTATATACTACAATGGAATAATATTCATCCTTTAAAAAGAAGGTAATCCTCCCATCTGCAACAAGATAGATAAAACTGGGAAAACTGCTCAATGAAATAAGCCAATCATAGAAGGACGAATACTGTGTGATTCTACTTAAACGAGATATCTAAAATAGTCAAATTCACAAAAGCAGAAAGTACAGTAGTAATTGTCAGGGACTGGAAGATGAGAGAAATGGGTCAAAAGTGTTTTTATCAATGTTTAAAATCTAGTCTTTCTTAGTATAAGGTAAGTTTACAAATTAGGAAGATTTTACAATGAAAATTTTGTGATTTGTAGTACTAGTTCATGAAAAATATCATTAAATATCAATGAAAAATGATACGTTAATATTAAAGATGGACATACATAGCTGCATAAATATATATAAATTCTAAAAAAATAAAAATCAGTACTTTCAACATTAAAGAAAAACACGTTTTTTTATGAAAAAATACTTATATAGTGACATAATTCTTCAATCGAATGCTCAGATTAAAAAGAAAATGTAATTTTCTGTATTTAGCCCTGAGCAATTTGATGTGAAGCATGAAAGAAAAATCTACAGAATAATTACTATACATGTCATTATACCAAGTAATAAAAGGTATTAAAATAACATTTATACTGTAGAAACTAGTATTTTAATCTATCCATATTCTGTTTAGTTTATAAACATAGATATCTAAAAAAAGTTCTCTGTCACGAAAATGCTCTTCTTGACACAGATGCCTTACCAACTCTCCTACTCTCTTATTCCATACCTCGTGCAAGCACATTTCCTCTTTTTTTCTCAAATCATGACATTATTCTGGGTTATTGTAATACTTGTCTGGAAAGATACTTGACACTGCTTGACACCGCTTAGGACTATAGGAGGGAGAGGGTTATTAGATTTTGCAATAATAGGAATAATAAAGACCAATTGCCTTATTTTGTATATGCTTAATAATTTAACTAGATTAGTCACACCTTTGCCATTGGTAATTAAATTTGTCTATTTGAGAACTTTCATTTTGAAATCTCACATATTCAAAAAGCAATCCTTTTTTCTTCATAACAATTGGCCACAGACCTTTGCTTCTAAAAAGAGATCAAATAAACTAACTCTCATTTAGTACATAGATATATTTCGGCATAAAGAAGTCAAACAATTTAACTAAGAAGACACAGATAATGGAGTAAGAGAAAATAAAATCCAGTTATTCCTATGTCTGGTCATAGTAAATATCTTCGAAATTATTTGGATGATGTCTACACACATAAAACAGCAATATTAAGTTTGAATACATATCCATTTTGTTCATCCCATAAATCCTGGAGTCAAGTGAAAATCCCTTCATTAACTATGTGATTCAGTACGAGCTGGTAAAATTGATTAAGCCTCAGTTTTCGCATCTGGAAAACTGAAGCATAGACAATTCTGAAGTCTCCCTCAAGCCCTCAAATTCAGTTAATCAGCAATTGGTTTGCATTCAGAAATTAGCCAAGTGACCGAAGTGGCCTTACTCCAGTCCATGCTGACAACAGCATGTCAGCACTACCTTAGCAGAATTCAGACATGCTATTAAATCCAAACAACATTAAACTAATGATAACAAAAAGAATTTAAATAGCCAATTTGAGTTAATACAAAACTACAACCTTGTCAGGAAAAAGGACAGACAGCACATGCCTTCCTATGCAGCTGAGAGAAAAATTTTGTCATCACCAAGTCCAATTCAAAGAAAGTCCTTTAAAAGACTGAGTATGAAACCAGTTCAATATTAATGTAAAATATCTTCAAAAACATTGTTAGTCTTAGATTTAAAATTACAAATTAAAATGAATAACCAATTTAAGTAAAATATGGTATAGGCTGTATCATACAGCCTAGGTGTTTAGTAGGCTATACCATCCAGGTTTGTATCTTAAATGGATCACACAGAACAACAATAATAATAAATTAATTTTTCTCCAATTATTTTGAATTCAGTTACATTTTAATATGTAGTCACAGTAAATAACATTAACAGAGTAAGATTTATACTTTAGCTCAAGTTAAAGCAAAAATCAAAAGTCTTTATTTTGGCTATGATGTATTGATGCATAGATATTGATGTATAGATTATTATTGATAATCTAATGACCTAACAATTTTATTTGTTTCAACAATGTGAATTTTTGTTTTAGTGACATAATACTTACAGAAGTAATTTTTAATTAATTGTAGTTCTTCGATCAATAACAAGCCAAATAACAGTAATAAATCTTCCTCGCCCATTCCTCCCAATCTTCACCCTCAACTATGATGCTCATATTTGCAAAAATTTAATGCCATCATTTAACAAAATAAAATGATTTCACAAATAAAATGATTCTAAATCTATTTCAATAAGCAATATATTTTAATATCAAATTCTATCTTGACTTAATAAACTAATGAGAAACCAGAGTATCCTGAGCCTACATTTTAAAATATACCTTATATTTTCATTTCAATAGCTTGTATCTGAAATGACTTCTCAGTTCCAGGTGACAAACAACTAATACTTCTTGATCTCTATGTATTTTAAGTTGTGGTTAAGATATTCCCTCTAGCAAAGTGTTGGTGTTAAGAATTTGGGGGATCACAGCTCTCAGCAGAGATAATTACAAACTAAAAATAAGTCTGTAATAGAAATGTGACTCATCACAGGCAAAAGATGATATCTAGAGCAGATTGAAATTATCAAATGAATATAAAAACAAAGCAAAAAATGTCCTGGTGTTTTGAGGAAAAGCTCTATAGCAGTCTCACTGGAAAAAAAGCAAAAATAAAAAATAATTTCTAAATTTGAGATATAGCAGATCTGGTTTCAAACCTTAAGTCACATGAATTTGACTCATCTTCATGATGAAATACAAATTATACATACATGCATTTTTAAAATCTTTTTAGAAGGAGATTTGCATCTTAAGTGGATCAAATCTATTTTGTATAGTGTCATGTTTTTAATGCAGTGTTCTAGAGTAAGGTAACATGGTTTAAGTTCAAATTTTATTTACTACTTGTATAATCGCAAGAAAGTCACTGAACCTCCCTAAGTATCAGTATCCTCACCATTCATAGTGGGAAACCTCATAGGATTAATAGAATTAATGAGATAATCCCTTCAAATTAAATAAGATAAATATTGGTTATATTTAAATTTGTATTTAAATACATTACTCGATATCTTTCATTATTTCAAAGTTAAAGACAAATAAACATCGGGTTATCTGAATTGACTATAGTTTGCTGACAATTCTATAAGCAAAGTAAACTCTTACTGGTGTCGCACTGGCCACATTTTGAGTGTCAAGGCTCAGGCTATGGCGTGATTGCTAATTCAAAAGGAATCAAATGTAAGAGACTGAATGCTCAGAAAGCTGAGAAGAGAAATAGGAAATGGAGAGTGGCAGTAAAGAGAATATGGTAAAAAGAAATATCTTTGAGAGGAAGAAATAACTGCATCTTCATAATAATCCTTTGAAGTTGGCATTTTTGCTATTTAAAAAGTTTAAATTTCCCCTAGATTACAAAATTAGAGAACTGCAATAGTATGTAACCCTAAATTATTTTATTTAAATTAAAGTGCCACTTTAAATCACTGCCTTAGATCAATTATTTACGGTCTTGGCATCTTCGGGTTTGAAGAGAGAGCTTTTACATTAATGCAATGACTTAAAAATGGTAGGTCTCAGCTTAAATGTCACCTCCTCAAAGAAGAGTAGGCACCCTCAAGATTTCTACCACATTATACAGTATGCTTCTTTAATGTGGTTATTAATAAAGTAGTTATTGCACTGATTTCTTTGGGTTTTTTGCTTATTTATTTATTTTATGTTTCTCAAGTGTAAATGAATTCAGAAATATTTCCAGACTTGCTCACTATTTTTTTCACATGGCACAGTACTCATACTATTATATGCTCAATAAATGTTTATTAAATGAGTGACTATATTTTCTTCATTAGCCCCTTTCATAGTCATGTCGATATAGAGAAAAGAAATATACATCTTCTTAGATATTCTTCCTTTTTACCAGAAGCAAAACTACAAATGTTCATTCTGTTCTAAAATCTGATTCCATTACATTTAAACTCTAATACTAAATATGAATGTGACATTAAATTATGGTAATAATATTTTTACATAAACTATATTATTCACTTAACTCATAAAAATAAACAGAAAAATAAACTAAAAAATTAGAGAGGTAAAATGTCTGGAATGTCAATAGAGAGTATGTTAAATTAGTATATCTACCCATTTGAACTAGTTCATTTTTTGGAAACTTCAGTAATAACACTTCAAAGTGTAGTACAGACATAGCCACAAAAAGTATTCTTAGGTGTTATCATTATTGAAGTATCTTCTTTAAGAATCATGTTAGTTCCAAACAATTGATTTGCTATTCAGCATTCTCTTACCCACATTCTCTACCTACAGTATTTGCAATCTAGAGATACTTCATTTACAACATGGCAGCTAAGAAGTGGTTTGGGTGCCATTGACATCACAGAACTTAGACTCATTTCAGGAGAAAATGAAGAAAAGTAGGCACCAATTTGCCCTATTGGCCATTTTTCTTTCTGATCAATGTTGACACAAATCTGCTTATAATTAGAGCTCCCATCTATCTGACTAATTTGGCAAGAATAACAAACTATAATGCCAATTAAATGAAAAGAAAAAAGACATTTAAAAAAGATATAAATTAAAATATCAGAAAGAAAACACTTAAATTTCTTAAGATATGAATACTAATAACAGATAACAGTACTGTTTATTAAGAAAGGAGCTGCAAAAATAAAATTGAGAAAAATCAGAAATATCTACGGTGAAATAGGAAAAAAATGATAAAAAGAGGACAAAATAATTTATTCAGAAAGCGGCCATTGTCTAGGTACCTTCAATAACTTTTCTCTTTAGTTTCATAATTTATTATTTTGAATACTCTAGATTTAGGATTATATAATATTCAAAAGCACATGATCAAATTATGTATATTATTATATGATTACATTATAGGAGACAGCAACAAAAAAAACTACATGTTATTACATTCCCCACTTTTATTTTTGAATAAATTAGTCTATAAACACTCATTTTTTAATATGTCACAGGCCTCATTATAAGATTTTTTTTTTAATTTACACACACAACAGAACACTACACTGTAGTTTCCATTATACGATCTGATTTTTCCTTTGAGAGTTGGTTAAATAATTGTATGATATAACAGAACAATTTTGTTCTGAAAGTATCTTTAAATAATCTGTAAGTTTATTTTACTCTTTCAAATAATCTAGGAGAGATAAGTCTGGTTTTCTTTTAGCTTTTATGCCCTAATTGTGTGTTTGTCCTTTTTAATAAGCATGCCATCAAACTAGATCATGAGGATTAGAGTGAAAGAGATTTTATTGTATTTGATATGGTCTACTTTAAACAGACAATTTGCATAAGTTTATGGAAATCATTTTACTATCTAATAGAATATATTAAACATATAGCTTCAGAATAACACTATTAAGAGTTAGATGGCATCAGAGGAAAGAATGTGTTGCTAAAAAGACAAAAGGTGTATCTGAATATATGTGTATAGATACATAGAAAGATAGATGATAGAGATAGATGATAGATAGATAGATAGATAGATAGATAGATAGATAGATAGATAGATTAGATAGATATAACTAGTAACATATATGTATATATAAGTAGACTGGCTATAAAGTCATTGTGTGTGCCTGCATGTGTGTGTGTGTGTGTGTGTGTGTGTTCCTGATATTAATCTTAAACATAAAAGAACAATCACCTCTTCACTGATTTATGCAAATTTATAGTGCAATTAAACAAGAATAAGATTTGTTAAGTGCTTTAGAGCTTATAAAGCTTTTAAGCACTGCAAGAGAGGTCTATTTGACATATTTACTACATTTTGGTTTTAAAAGACAATAGCAAAAAACTTGATTACATTCTAAATGGTTTAAGCAAATCTGTAGGCTCTGATACTAGTGTTAGCTATTATTCAGAAGTCTATTGACTCATTGCTCAAATCAGAGAACCAAATTGTGTCCCCTTTGCGTTATCACATTGGTTTTACCCGTAGTAATGTCCCAGTTCGTTGTTTTCTGAGAACCATAAATATTAGACTGTCTTCGAAAAGACATGTTGTATGTTTGGAATTATAACCTAAGGCAATGTTCACAGTATATGTTAACAATCACTTCTAGAAAATAGTTGTTCAAGCCAGTTGGTAAAGAGAGGTGGCCATTTTAGTCAATCTGTCAAGAGTTTTGCAGAGGTATAGCTGTAGGTTTATACATACTTCAAAATTCTACCAATAACATGGCAGTTTCTTTGTTTAGAAATAAAAGATATCTACTGACTCAAATAAGGATATGTTACATAAGTATTGTAATTCAAAAGACACAGGTTTGTTTGTTTTTAATGGATGTAATGGCTTTATAGTATAGTTTAGTTGTTTCACAGGTTTTTTTGATCTACAAGATACTATAATGTATTTCCTCAACTCTGAAACATTTACAAATGTATACAACCAAATAGTGAGTATTTTCATCCCTAAAACTTTGTGTTAAGCAACATTAAGGGCATGTATTGTTGTTCATACGATACACAGTTTTTTCTAACTGGCTCCCCAAATTCTAATGTAATTAACAGAATGCAGGTCACCATTACCTTCACTGGTAGTTGCATATTTTAAGAATTTGTATAAGTTTAGTACTCATGTATAGAGAAAAAAAACATTGTGTCTACTTCATTATGGCTGACATTAATCACTTGTATATGTGATTATGGTGATATGGTGATAAACTTGTATCTTTTACAGGAGCAGTCCTTTTAAAATGGGCTATAGTGTCTTCATTTGTCATGATCTAGTCTTTAAAGTTCACAGGTATGCATATAATCTTTAGGAGGTGTAACAGAATAAGGGACTGGCATAAGTTGTTAGAAAATAAAACTGTTTTATCAATAGTTTTATTTAATTTTAGTAATTTTTTACTAGATATTAAATAATTTAAGATTATTAAAGGAGATTTCGTGTTTCTCATGAAGAGGGGACACAAATAATATGTGTGAAAATAATATACTCTATAATATACCTTAAAAATTTTATAACTAAATAAAGCAAGATTTCTGAGACTACTTTGCATTTCTATAAACATATGTACATATACATATATAAAAAGTTTGTATACACAAAGGTGCTTCCCCTACTAATACCAGTATTCTGAATTTTCAACAAATACCAGCTTACATAGTCTTGAAAAATAATAATAGAATTTATCAAATATGGGCCTTCTAAAATGGATATACAGGTGATTAATTGCTTTAGATTTTAAATTTTTGTTAGAAGAAGAAAAGAAAAATATCTTTGCAGTGATGCTGTCTAGACACTTAAGGAAGGCTTCCAGAGACAATTTTGATGGAATACATATCATTTGGAATCCTCAATTTCCTAGGAAATCATTTTATTCTGCCAGCACAACCAGAGATCACACCAGGTTATAGTCAAATAGAAGTATTCGGGCTAACTAAACTCTCAAGACACCAATGTATGAGACAGTTTATAAATATATTGCCTATGTGCTCATTTATAATGAGAAATATGAGTGCCAAACTGAATACTTAATTTATGCTTTATCAGTGTGGTCTTTCCCATTGAGTAAACCAATATGGGGAATAAAAAAATATCCAGCATACTGATTTCAATCACAATTTCAGGAACCAATATAATTAGATAGATTAACAGCCAGTACCATCTAGTTATGCCACTCTGTGGAATTCATCTCAATCACAGGGATATACCTTCCAGAGGGGTTTCTGATAATGATGGCATTCTCATTTTTTCTAGCACCAGAACCAAACCCACAATTCATTTCAAAATTGCTTTAAAAAAATCTTACTGATCTCCTAGCATTTGTGAACAAAGACATTTACAAGATAGAGTACCAAGAGGATTAGCAAATGATTTGTTGCCATTCATTGATGCTATAGCATGGCAGATGTCAATGACGTCTCTTTCTTGATAAAGGAAATCTGGATTGAGTCTTAGACTCTTTTCTCAGAGTAGCAAATTGCCCAGGCAGTCACCATTGATTGATTATAATTGTCATTTTACATACAACTTATCTGCCATGTATTCAAACATTCAAGATTTAATACCATGAAATTGTCCCTGGTTTTGAAATGTTGTTTCTGTGATTTCAGACAAATTGTTTACAGAATATTGATTAAGGTGGATTGTTTATACCGATGGTTGATCTCACCTTCTATATTTAATACTCTATAAGTTCATTTTCAATGAATGTGTTATCTTCAAATTTTGGGGGCAGCTTACTGTTGTTGTTTTTTTTTTTTTATGTACTAACTGTACTTAGTTTCATCTGTTATCACATATGTAATCTTGCACTTATCCCCATGTTGATCTTATTAGAAAATTTTCTTTAAGGAACATTGCAGTTTAATGATATGCACAGGAACAGTTCAATTCCACATAATAGGCTAGATTTGGGCATTATTTTTTAGGAAATACAAGTCAATGGTACCTACCATAATAAAAGTACAACAATTCTAAACTTTTTAATAAAATGGTATATGGCCAAATAAACCTCTTCGATAGATGTCATAGAGTGGAGTGACTAAGGCTGGCTTAGTTTTTTCAACATTGATGATCATAAAATGGAAAATGAATCACATTAGAGGTATAAAAAATATCTTCTTCCTGGTAGGTGATTTTTCTGGGGGGGGGGAGTGGTGAGGGATAGGTGAGTTATTTGTTTTTAATGGTAAGATAAAAAAAATATATACTCAGTTCTTCAAGAAAGTCTGAAAATATGCATGTTATCTCAATCCAAAAAAAGTTAGGTTTGATAAAATTTATTTCATTATCTAAGGATATATCTGACAAATCAGCTTTACCTTAAAAGTTTTAAAATTTTATCTCAATAAGTTTTGGTATTTCTTTGGAGAAAAGTGTTACTGGCTTCCTTGTCCCTAGAAGTGCCTGGCTGTTCTTATGTGGTTACCTGTGTTATTCTTTGGACAGCAATTTGCAGAAGATGGAGAGCTGAGGTGAAGAAAACAGTAGTGATACACAATGGGAGAGGCTGCGACTAGGACCTAGACCTGGTTTATTTAGAGATTCATAAACTGGTCTGCCAGTTACTCCATAAAGATTTTATTTACTTAAATTTGCTACCAGTTAATAAAAATATGCCCAGTTCAGACAAAATGCTTTATATATATTAAATATATTATATATGTTATATTATCTTATTCATTTCCATATGGAATGGATAATAATTATTCTCATTCTACAGATGAGGAAACAGAGGCTTATAGCTAGTAAGTAATGGAGCTAAGAGTCAAACCTTGGTACCCCTTACTTCACAGGCCAAGTTCTTACATTCTCTACAGTCTCCCATTGAATAATCCAGAATTAGAGAAATCTACTCCTTTTAGACAATTATTTTATTATATCCGTGGATGAAGATGGTGGTAGGTTTTCTCTGAAGGGAGTAGAGAATACAGTTATATTTTTTACTAGATGAACTCCATAATGAGACAGATAATGTATAGTCTTGTTGTGGTGTTGACCTATTTTAAAATGTTTTTCAGGTGACCCTGCAGTTTGGAGAATGAACACTTTCGATTGAGGGTATTATCTTTAGAGGAGGTAAATTGTTCAAGACCTGGGCATGAAATGGCTTATGACTAGAATAAAAAGCAGCCTGTAAGCGACTTCATAAAAAAGGGTCTGGATTTGAGTGGCCTTAGAAGAGTGACTCACAATAGTAGGAGTTAAGTTTTCTCTATATTATAATTCTCTTCTATTATCCATTAAAAGCTTTTCTTAGTTTTCAAGGCTAGGTTCTGCTGTGAAGAAATAAGAGAGGGGCTTACTTCATCCTTGAGATAGATTTATGAAAACCATATCTTTTCCTCTGAAGTCAGAATAGTGAGACAAGGAAAGGCCCTTTGCTTGACAAGGCAGCCAGCCACAGACTGGTAAAAGCAGGCAGCAGAAATAGAAGGCTAGGGACAGATCCTAAGGAATCTTACCTAGATAGAGAAACCAAACTTTGGGGAACATATGCTCAAGACATTGTTGAAGAATTAATGAAACAGCTGAGGTTACTTTGAGAAAGACTAACTTTTGATAATCATTCTGGTAAGGTATGAAGCCGTTAAAAGGAAGTAGGGTCTAATTTTTAAGGGACAGATTATTGAATCCTGGGCATTGCATTGCGTCAAGAAGGTAATGTTATCAATGATAGAAGTGGCAATGAGATTTAGAGAATTCATGATGAAGTAAATGATCCCACAGCTCAAAGGAGGGAATAACTTAGAATGAAAAAGCCTAGCTTTGAACACAAAATAAATACATTGATTCTTTCTACTGACATTACTAAATTTCACTTATCAATTTCATTTAGATATTGTATTCCCTTTCTTTCCTTCAATTTGTCATTTTTCCTCCTAATGTTTTCATGAGGCTTTTTTTTAACCTTTATCTTGAATTGATATAGCATAATTAACTACCACAGAGGGAAAATATTTTCTCTGACAAAGTCAAACTGCAAGGAACAAAGATGTTATTTTAACTCATTATCTAAACATAATGACACATAAACACAACAAGAAAATTCTCCTCCTAAAAACACTTTTACATTTAGGTGATGGCAATTTCATATTGCTCTGCTTTAGGTCTTTGTTTTTTTTTTCTATATATTTGAACATTGAACAATTATATGACCTATATTCATTTTTAAATGCATGAAAAAAAGAGAAGTTAATATGTAATAATTCTAAAATTCAACAAAGTTGAAAACTCAACAAAGGTATTCAGTATTCAACTCAACAATAAAAATCACCACTTTACAGTTTTTTCATTTACTCCGACTCTCAGAGAAATCAGAAAAGAGTGTATACCTCCGCACATTCAGAATTAACTGAACTGCCATTGTCACTACTTCTGAGTGCAAACAGCTGATATTTGTTTACCATACAATCATGTTCAAGTACAATTGTTTTCTTCATTTTCTTCCCAATTTCCTTCTGCCTTTTTTATCCTTGGCATTTATCAAAAACATTTCTTCTGAGGGGTAAGTGATTTCTTTATTTCATAAAGAGAAAAGCATTTTTAGTTTTGGCATGTGCATAAGCCCAGTATTTTTCCCAATGCCTTATTGTCAGGACAAATGTTTTGCCTCTCATCCTATTGTTAAAGATTGGCCAGTGTGGGGCCTATTGACATTCCTTTGTGTAAAGACCCTCCCTCAATAACACATGACAAATGGTCTTGATGCAATGTTTTGCTAGGGAAAACCAGAGTCAATTATGAAACTAGTTTATTCTTCCCTTAAACACTAGTTTACTGTTCTAGAAAATGATTGAAAAAAGTGAGGCACTCTTCAATTTTGTGCCTTCAAAGCTCTAGTCAATATTAGATAATTTTTTACAAGGTGTGTGTGATGACTAATAATAATAAACTATATATACCGTCTGGCATTTGGACAGATTCTAAAGAAGATAAATACAAATCTTTTATGGTTCTTTACCATTTTTTAACAAACTAACCCCTTGGGTCCTTAGAGCGGATAATTTCCATGAAACTTTTTAATATTTTCTGTATCACATAAGATTATACCTGTAGAGAAGGGATTTAATTAATTTATTAACCTATATAAAAATGTCTTAATTCAGTTTATCTCTTTTTTATGTAACTTTAAATCTGGTGGGATACTTTTACTAATTTAGCTCTATTTAACGTCTGAGAGTGTCCGCCTAAGCTAGGGGACAGCTAAGACTGTACTTTCTCCACCAGTGATCAAGAATTAAATATGAAGAACATACAGTACAATATAGATATGATGTATTATTGAATTGTATACCTGAAACCTGTATAATTTTATTAACTAATGTGACCCCAATAAATTTAATTTAAAAATATGAAAAATACTTTCCCAAGAGCCAGTAAGATGGTTAGTACAATTTTATAACATTAGCATAGAATTACGACTTCATATAAGACTGTGGAAAATGTGTGCATGTGTGTGTGTGTACGTGAAGGCGCATGTGTTTGGGGATAGAGTGTGATATATGCAAAATCAATGAATTGATAATCATTATTCCATAACAACTTATAAAAAACACACAGAACAAACAGAAATAAAAGTAAAGTAGAAATGTCTTGGCATATTTGATTTTAAAAGTCAACCCGGTGTTTTGTGAATGAAAATGAAAATAAATGCCTACAATTTTTTTTCCTTCTATATTATTTCCCTTGAGAATTTGCAACCTCTTCTAGGAGAATTCAAAACCAATGAGAAAAGGAATTAAGTTCTATTTAATATTTATTTTTAACTAGGACTTGGCAAAACCAGATGCCAGAAGTAGTTCTACTATTTTGAATTCTAAATATTCAACAGATGGCTCTCCTTAGATTTCATCCAATCTGGAAATGTCCCAAAAGGAAACAAAGATGGTCTTCAGACTGTCCGTTTTCTATTAAAATATACTTACCACACACATGTGCTATGCATAGGAAGGTAAGAATTAAAACTCAGTCTATAAGACTATGAGTATAAGGACTGTACCAATATTCATTATGCAAATAAATGTCTCCCCAAACAACACTTTTCATATCTGTTTGTAAGTGAAGTATCAAGAGAATAAAAGATTAAAAAAAAAAAAAAGAAACTCAAATATCTGTTTGAATTCTTACTTCTAATGATTTCTGGGTGACAACTCTCAACTATATAGTGCCTTTACAGATTGAAAATTTAAATCCCACCCCCGCACCACCACCAACTCTCAAATGTAGTCACTTGGTTAAACAATAAAGCCACAGAGATCTGGTAATTTCTACAGGATGAGGATTCATCCACTATAAGACTACAGATGAATTACAATGAGGCTGAAAGAATAGTTATAAATTAGCTAACCCAAATACTAGATATTTTATATTCTGTAGAAGTGAACTGTGTGTTGTCCATTTTCTTCTCATTATAAACAATTTGGGTGTGGTATCTTAGTGAGTTGAGTCAAAAGTAGTTCTGTTCAAATAGTCAAACTAACATCAATTAAAGGACAGCTTGTTTTATTTTTATTAGTAATAGTTCATCATCCTAGTTTATTTTTTAATCATATAAACTTGTCTAATGGAACAACGTATGCAAATTTTGTATTTTCAGCCAATGTGGTACAGCAAAAGCAACACTAGACCAGAAGTCAGGAGTTCTCATTATATATTATTATTTTTTTAATTCCATTCTTTCTGACCTTAGGCAAGTCACTGAATTTTTTTAAGTCTCAATTCTCTCATGTGTAAAACAACATTCCCTCCTACTCAGAGAGTTGTTTTCAGGCTTTCATGTTATATGTATAAAACACTTTACATATCAGGTATTAATACTCCCTCCAACTGGAGTAAATGTTCCTATTAATTAAGATTTTATTATGGTACATAGTTTATTTTTTATTAATTAATTCGGGAAACATGTAATAAGCATTTATTGTGCCTGGCACTGTTCTAAGCTCTGGGGATTTAATAATGGATAAAATTAACATTTTTTTCTCCCCTCACAAAGCTTATAATCCATAAAGAATATAATTCACATATGATAAAGATAGAAAAACAGGCAATTACCAGGCAGTAAGAGTTTAGATGGTGAAGTATACACAGTAAGAACACTACAATAGTTCTTGCAGTTCAAGGAAGGCTGAGGAAAAATTGATGACTAATCTGAGAATGAAAAGATGATTCTGATGGAGGGAGAACTGGGCTGGGGAGTGTACCTCAGGCAGAGAGAGTAGTCCATGTAAAGGCATAGAGTCAGAGCAAGAATCTAGTCTCAAAGAACTAAAACCTCTGTGTGGCTGCTTCTAAAGTATGTAGATAAAGGAATGGTGAATGACCAGACGTAAGTATTAGACTATTTAAACAGAGCTCTCTGTAGCCACACTAAGGAGATTAGACTTTGTTTTAAGAGCAATGAATTTTTGAGTCTATAAGTGACATGGTCAGATTTTTATTTTTAAAAGTCATTCTGAGAGCAATTATGGGTAATGAGTTAAGAAGGTAAGAGTAGAGATCATGACACTTTAGGAGACTGTGGCTATAATTCCATTAAGAAGTGAGGAGATATCTTCTAAAGAAAAATGTAGAAAAAGTAGCAATGAAAATTAATAAAAGTGATAAATATAATAGATTTTTAGATGGTAGAATTAAAGAACTTGGTATTTATTAGCTGTGAGTGAGGCAAGATATAAGAGAATGAGAAGAATTAGTTATGAGTAAAATGTACAAATGATTTCAATTGCCTGACTTAGACTTCCAGGTAGATGGTATTGTCAATCACTGAGCTAAGTAACACAAGAGGAAATACGGGTTTTGAAAAATAATGTATTCAGATTTCAACATCTTAGATGTTATAAGCATTTAAGATGCTTATAACACCTCAACACGAATCACAGGATAGAAGTATGGACTGAAGATAAAGACTTAGAAATCATTAGCATACAGTGGAAATTGGTGGTGGGAGTTTGACTGTTAGTTCTTTGAAAATATATAACCAGAAGAGAACATTGCGAAGGATGTCATCATGAATATCAATATGTAAAGAATGATGCAAGGACAAAGACCACAAAGATGACTGAGAAGGAATAGTCTCAATATAGGTATATAATAGGAAATGTGCATTGTTATGGAATTCAAGATATAAGAAAGTGTTCAACAGCATCAAATCCTAGGAAGAGGTCGGGTAAAATCAGAACTGAGAGAGGTTCCTTGGAAGAAGGCAAGAGTGGAGTGGGTAGAGAAGACATACTGATAAGGGTTGAGGGTTGAGTAGTGACTTAGTGGTAAGGAAATAAATTTAGGAGTATAAGCATCTTCTCCAGAAGCCTGGCTGTGAAGGAAGTGAAAAGTACAGTTTCAATAGCTGTAAGAACATTTGGAATTGAGGGTGGCATTTTATTGTTCTGCCTATGTATGTGTGTAAAGATATAAATATCTGTAATGTTTGATGATTTGGAAAGTAAGGAGAATGAGAGGTCAAAATTACTTGAGAGAATTCCCTGGAGAAGGCAAGAAAGGATAAAATCATAGCACAGTAGAGGGATATAATTTAGAATAGAACACTTCCTCAATTGTAGCAGGGTAGGGTAGGAAAAATGAGTACAGAAGCAGAAATCCTTGTAGATATGGTGTCAAGAACTTAAAGAAATTCAAATTTGTGGCTTTTATTTATATGAAAATAGGAGCCAACATTATCTGCTGAATTTATTGGTGGAAGAGGAAGCTAGTTTGCAAGAAGCGAAAAGATAAGGGAGTTTGAAATAACTCCCAAGAAGAAAGACAGAGATTAATTGAAAAATATACAAGGATTCCTGTGTATTGAAAGCCTAGTTGAGATTGAAAGGGTGGAAAAATAAAGTCACAATGAAATTAATTTTTTTGTTTGTTTATTTGACATTCTCTGGTAGTGTAAAGAATTCCTGGCGTAGTAGTGAAGAAAGTAAGCATTTGAACTGATATAGGGTTCAGGTATTGACAAGCATCTGTGACAGAGGAATCGTTAACGTTTAAATGTTTCCAAAGGGAAACAGAGTCGAAAGTATTCCCAAGAGCTTACTTGAAGTGATGGACCAAGAAACCTAAACACGAGGGGAGACAAATGGTAACAGGAGAGGCTGTACAAGGACACTAATGTATGTTGGCCCTGGATTGACCTAGACATGACTGTCAAAATCTGTTCACTTATCAATTGTTTGACCTAGGCTGAGTGACTTGACTTCTTTAAATTCTCTGATTTGAAAAATGGGGCTAATAATTTCTAACCAATATGGTTGTTGTGAGGTTAAATAAGATAATATATGTAATTTATGGGAATGGTGGCCCTAGAGTTTTGCAACAGAGAGGCTAGGTAAGAGTTATATGGTTTTCATATAATAAACACTCAACAAATAATAATCGTCATTATTCCCACTGACAAATTTTACACTTAAGTGAAAGTGTTTAATAAAAACCACATAATTTCTTTAAATGCTTAGTTAAGTGAAAATAAACTTCCCTCTTTACAAAAATATATGTAATCATTCAAAGTAATTATGCTATCTCCTCAAAATAATGAACTCCCCTTGCTTGGCTCAAATGTTATTTTAGAAGAATATTATGACTTTATCATTGTTGGGTTCTTTTAACATTTTTTTTTTAACTATAC
The DNA here is from genome assembly GCF_000325575.1 of Pteropus alecto. Taxonomy (NCBI): domain Eukaryota; kingdom Metazoa; phylum Chordata; class Mammalia; order Chiroptera; family Pteropodidae; genus Pteropus; species Pteropus alecto. Next base: position 7,976,427 of record NW_006442512.1, on the reverse strand, counting down.
AGATTGTGTAATATAATATACTGACTTTAGTCAGTTGGGGGCAGTGAAGACATGAGACTGGTGAAATTAAAATTGCAATACCTTAACTGAGAAAAAACACATCTTAACTCAGAAAAAGCACTAAAGCCACATTCTCATCATTCTCTATGCCAGAGAGGTGAAGCAAGGGAAGAATTTCAGCTTGAGCATGTTCTTACAGACTGAATTGTAATCTTAACAATTACAAAAGCAATCCCATTTTAAGGAAGAAGACAATTGGCATTTTTTTTTGTTACATTTGTGAAAATGCAACTACAGGAGGCAAAGCCACAAAGTCAAGACCACAGCATCTGGGTTAAAGGCCAGCATGCTATAAATGTTGGAGGTAGCCCTCTTTTAAAATATTTGTGTAGAAGAGAACTATTAGATTTCTCTTAGAATATAAGCAGAGTTCTCTCAACAATCATCTTCTAACAGTTGGAAAGGGACACATTCCAGACCCATGGAACCTTAAGACAAAGAAGACTTTTTTCACTTCTAGTGAATCACAGAGAGTAATCTTGCATGCTCAGCTTTAGTCAACAATAGGTTTTGTGGTGCTGAAGGCTTATACAATTGAAAAGCCCTCTTTTCGAAAATAAATAAAAACAGAAATATCACATGGCATTTAAAGGGGCTCAAGCAAGTGAGATCTATAGCTTAAAGCTTATTAGTATCAAAGTAAACCCCTCTCTGCCACCCTATCTGTTCCTTGTGAAGAACAGATGATCTGTATGAAAGCATTTTGGCAAGAGAAATTTGTCTATACAAATATATGACAAACTCAGGAAAATGCACAGGTTTGGCCTTTGACATGTTATTCACCTAGAAGAAAATAATTTTTAACAAACAACATTTAAATAGCCCAGTTCTTAGGCAGGACTCGTGTAAAACTGCAAGTAACGCATATGGTATAATTTGAGGAGATCTAAGAATGTTATCATCTCTAAACATTCCCACTTCCTGGATTGACAGTGAATGAAATCTTACCATTAAAAGCTCAGTCCTAATCGTAAAGGCTCAGTCCTAATCAGATATCATCTCTTTGCTGATGTGATGAATCACTGGTACATAACACTTTCTATGAGATATTCTCAGCAAATTATGAACTTAAATCTATTCAGGGCTATAGATCTATCTGTTTATAGGAAATACAGAAGATAGAGGAACATGCTATGTTTTACACAGATGCAATCAGCAAAATCTAGAATGGGGAATTAAAGGATAAATTACTCAGGTTTTCCAACAAATAACTTTTTTAAAAAAGAAAGAGAAGGGACTTTTATCGGTCATGAGACAAGTGGAATATCAACCGCATACAACACGTAGGCTTTGATAGAATACTGATTCTAACAAACCAACTGCAAAAAAATGAGACAATCAAGGACATTTGATCATTAACTTTGATAATATTAAGAAATTATTAAATTTTAAGTGACTAATGGTATTTTGGCAAAAAATAATGTCTTCTGAAGATGAATTCTGAAGTTATTTAGAGATGGAAAACAACTAATAAATAAGAGTCAATTCTTGGTGTCTTTCCCTGAGCTACAAATTAACTATTGACCTTTCCATGCCCATTTTCTCTTCTTCTCATGAAGTACTGTATCCCCAGAAGGCTGACTTTTAAGATCATACATCAACCTGGCCCTCCTTCATCCTCTGCCTTCCATTTAGTCTCAGCCAATGAAGTGGCACTGGCTGGAGATGAGAGGGCAGTAGAAGAGACAAACCCGGTAGGGATTCCCCTGGCTTCCTTTCTACCAGGCTAAAGATTGGTAGTGGTTTCATTTCTCTACCAAAATCCAGAACTCCTGTTAGGCAGCATTTCCCTTCAGCTATGGCACTCGCAGAGTTACAGGAACCACTTGCCTATTCAGGGCCAGTAGTAGTGGCAGCTCTCTTTCACCCTCCTAAATTTTGTCTTTTCATTAAAGATTTTTTTTTTTTTAATTACCCAATTTAGTGCTCCATTAGTTTCTTGCTGTGACTCAACAGTACATTCTCTTTCTATATATCTATGTTATAACTGAGTTATTAGCTATGAGCTAAGGAATCAAAACTGTCAGAATGCTGTAAGAGCACTGAAGATGGGACAGATACTAGAGAATAAACTACTGCAATCTTGTATTGTATAAGGGTGGCTTTATCCATTCTGATTTAGGGAACTCATTAGGTTGCATCTGAAAGTATGTTCAATGTTTGATCTTTTAACGAGACCTTATTAAAAGTTAACCATTTTCTGACAGAAAGCCTATTGGAATTTTGGTGAACAAAAAATAGAATTTAATGAGAAATTCTATTAAACAGATGCGACTAGGGTACATGGTTCATTAAGATTTACTTACCAAAGATGTCCATTTTTAGGGATTTTAAGTATCCTTCTTTCAATAGCTTTTTTAATACTGGTCATCCCCTACCCAGAGGAAGATCCTGGAAGTGAGTTATTTTACTTCTTGCTTTCACAAAACTCTACTGTCCGATTATAGATATTTGAACTCTAATTACAAATTCAGTATGTTTAAAGCTCTGAAACTAATCATTACCTATTTTGGAAAATTTTAGGAACCTAGGTCAGAAAATGACTCAGCCTTAGATTAGCCTCATCTTCATCTTAGTTCTAGAAGGGTGATTTCTATCTTAATCATGTGACCCATTGCCATTTAATCTCCTACATGCTATCTTTTTACCTCTAGTTTTTATTTTTATTTATTTTTATTTTTTAACTTGCCATAGAGATGCTAAAGATTATGAATGTCTACATCTCCCTGCCTCCCTTACAGATAATTGTAGTCATATAACTAAGTTTAGCTAAATGGAATATAAGTGAAAGTAATATATATATGTAAAAGTATATATATATATATGTAAAAGTAATTTATATGTGTGTGTGTGTGTGTGTGTGTTTACCATCCAAGAATGTCTTTAAAAGGAGATTTTACTGAAAAATAGACAATACTGGTGAGAATTCCCACAGTTAATTTGGATCATAAATGACTTTGAGAATGGAAGAAATATTTCTTGGTCTCTGACATCATAGGGAACTATGGTAACCCTCAATAAACTTCTAGTTTCCTTAACATGAGAGAAAATTCTGTCTTGAGGCTACTATTATTTTGTTTTGCAATTGTTGTTTAATTGCAACTTAACCTATTAAAAAAATACCACCTTAAGACCAATCTTACAATAATGGGATTGCTGTGCAATGCATTATAGTTTGCTTGCTGCTCAGATATCCTTTTCAATGACAGGACCTGCCCTTATTTAAGCTTCTTTATAGGAAATGGGACTTGGACTTTAATATCCTAAAGTCAATATAGAGCTGATTATGTGTAGATTTGGAGCTCTGCATATTTGCTTGAATTCAGAATATTTCTGCTCTGATACCACTCTGGAAATCTTTTGTTAACTTTATTATTTCTCTAAGACAGAATCTGTATTTTTTTGTTTTCTTTGTTTTTCGTTTTATTTTTATTTTTTTAAAAATAATCACCTGTCACTGTCTTTCTAATGCATAATTTGCAATCCCATTTGTATATGAGTCTGTTCAAGGGCATTCGTGCATTTTCTGGCCAAATGAAAGTAAGATTTCTATCTACTGGCCCTCCTTTTTTGATAGGAGTAATATTAAAATAAAAGAATACAGGGCAGTTTCAAAAAATTAGAACTGTCTAGTTAGGCTGAAGCATAGGCAGGATTTAGAAATAATGGTTAAAAATATTAGGACTCTAAGTGGGAGCCAGAACATTGATGGACTATTTAAATTATGCCAAGTTACATATTTAAATATGTATGTTATATATTAAATTTTAAACATACAAAACGTGACATGTTTTCAAAATGTGTTGGTCATTTTTATAAAAGACATTCTTGTGCATATATATATAATAATTATGTATATAAAGCTATCATTCAGAAAGTTTTTGAAAGAATATCTGAATTCTGTAATCCCACTGGGAGAATGTGTCTTCGAGGCAGACACACATAACCCTATCATTTTAATACATTTCCATTTCAGTAGCTCCCAAGTACCTAACTGATTTCAGTCACTGGTTCCAGGGAGCAGAAAAAAGATTTCAATAGAAGATTTCAATAGAAGCTGAGAAAATTCTGAATGCAGTAGGAAAAAAAAAAGTCAGAGAAAGAATAGTGGTTTCCTTTGCTCATGGATTTCTCTTATGTGATCTTCAATTTCATAATCTGCACCAAGCTGACAGGTGCCAAAGAATAGTTTATCATTATAACTGTATTTTTATTTTCTCCCTTAGCAAACTGTAAACTTCTCAAGGGCAAGAATTCAATATCTTTAAGATTATAACCTTGTTTGATCAATGCTCAAAAATATTCGTTAATTTAAATACAAGGGTCTGAAAATCATCTGCCTATACTCTTAGACAATCTTCAAATTGATGAGTTTCTTGTATATCCATCATCTCTATCTTATTAATGAAAATATCTGCACTGATTATGCCATTTCATTATAGACCTCATGTTAATACCTAAGAAAGTAAGTTGAGCATCCTTTTAATTATTATGATTGTCAACTACCTTAGAGAATCACTTCATAGTTGATTATATAAAAACTGAAAGTACCAAAAATACTTAAAATTATAAATAGTGAGAATAATTAGTAAAGCCTCATCACGTCTGCATTAAGCATCTTATTCTAGGATTTATTGATATTATATGCCCTTAAAATGAATACGTAATTTCATAAATCTTGTAATTCAACAGACATTTTAGAAAAGAAATATATTTCCTTTCCTATCTGAGCTTTGGTTTCTTCTCATGTGAAGGGCAGATAAGGAGTTATAAGGGTTGATTGAGATAACATTTTTAAAATGCCCAGCATAATGACCGACATATGGTAGTTTCAAAAAATAAATATTATATGTTCTTATAGTTATTGTAACTTGGTCTACCTATCCCACAGGATTATCATGAGAAGTAGATGAGATAATATATGTAAAAGCTCTTTGTAAGTTATAAATTATTAAATAGGTATTAATGAGCATTTTTAGTAAAGTAACTATATTATTCCTTTTATTTTAATATCACCCATTTTGTCATTAAACTTTAATACTTTGTAGTGAATATTTCAAAGCCCCTTTAAGGAAATGCTTTATTTTACAATGCTTAATGCTTTAACAAATAGTCATATAAACCTTGTGTTATGGGCTGAATTGGGATATGTTGAAGTCCTATCCCAAATACCTTAGAATGTAATCTTTTTTGGAGAGAAAGACTTTAAAGATTAAGTTAAGATGAGGCTATTACAGTAGGTGCTAATCCAAACTTGACTAGTACCCTTAGAAGACAAGGAAATTAGGACACATAAAGAGAAACCACACTCATGTTCACAGACAGATAACCATACAAAGAGACAGCAAGAGGGCAGCCATCCACAAGCCAAGAAAAGAGGCCTCAGAAGTAACCAACCATGCCAGCACCTCGATCTTGGACTTCTAGCCTCCAAAACTGTAGGAAAACAAATTTCTGTTGTTTAAGTCCCCCTGTTATGACAGCCCTAGCAAACTAATACACCTTGTCTAAATGCAGAGAAAGTTGTCACTTAAAATCCTTAGATTTGCCTCTGATTTCTGGTAAGAAAAGGGGTGTTTACTTAAAAATAACTAATTCTCTTGTGCCCTCTTACCTCTAATTCATCACATTCAGATTTAAAGCATAACTTTTATCCAATGTCTTTTAATGGGCTTCAGACTATGGGTTTCCTCACTTTTAACTAAAAATAATAGATTAGATGAGTTGAGTCTTTTAGACTGTTTACACAAGCCTGCATCCTTGAATCCTTTGATTTTGAACTAGAGAATAAAGAATTTGGCTGAATCACTGATCTGCATATCTAGTCAATTTATGAGATTTTCACCAGAATACAGAAATATTAACAAAATAAGAATATTTAAATGTGTTTTTCAAAAAGCTAGTTACACAATTCAAAGCACTTTTCTTTTTTCTGAGGTACTACCTTCCCTTTTATTTTAATTTTTGTTGTTTATAAAATTCATCATTTCCTTGAAAGAAGATGGTAGTATTTCCATTTTAACATCATACTTAGCAAAAGTGAAAGTTTGCAACTTTCACTTTTTTTCAGATCAGACAGAATACATATATCTACATATATTATAGATATATACACATATTATATA
>NW_006442512.1:7959281-7970203 GCF_000325575.1 Pteropus alecto | reverse complement strand
ATATATATATATTTACCATTAAATTTAACAGTCCTTAAACTTGAACCAGCAGCCTGGATAGGCTTTCTATCTCAAATAGCCATAGATTTAATGTATTCTCATTCAAACACATTTGCATTAGTAATTGAATCTCATAGAGAGAGTATGAACATCTTCATGGATTTTGAAATACTCTTAGTTTATTTTCTCTTTCCTTCAAATACATTTTCATGTATGTAATATAGTGAAGTTATAAATTACCAGACTTTTAAAATAATAAAAATCATATAATTTTAAAGATGTGTGTACATATACAGGAACTCATTAATATAGTCCATTTTCAATTAACCTAATTGTCAATAATATAGAGTTTATAATGATATTGTGTTTATATTGATTATCTAGTCTTTAAATGCATGTATCAACTATACCAAGTATGCTATAATAAATAAAATTTGAGTACCGATATTCTTAATATGTTCATATAATCTAACTATTGGTTGCATTTATTTTTTACTTTTGCTTTTTTGTTCTGATTTACACAGATTTTTCCTCCATTGCAATTTTTTTCTAAAAAGATTTCTCTGAAAGGATAAGGTTATAAACTGATTAGATAAAACTAAAACTCATCAACTGCTAGGTCTTCCCAATAATTTTGAAGGAATATGTTGTCATATTGAACAAAAATATTTTTTTATATCTTCCTATCTCCTCTCAGTCTGACATTTTGTTAGTTATTATGATACTCAAGATGAAAGCTTTCCCAATGGTTTTGACAATAGGTATTATTTTGTTCTGAATTATTTGTCCTGAATTACTTCAAAATAAATGCATCGAAGAATACAGTACTAATAGAGTGAACACTATAGGGACACTTAGGACTAAAATTTCTTGATAATTTTTATTTTAAATTGAATATATGCATTCCTAATGCTAACACGATTAATAATAAAGTTTTTGACAATAGTTAATAATTTCATCATAGTAACACAATTTTATGTGCTCACCATAACAGCCTCCTTTGGAAAATCTTTGTAGAGCTAAAGATATTAGAGTCTTTGTTTATCATCTAGGTAATATGGTAAGCTATGCGAGAATGTCATCTTCCACGTGTATATACCTTATAATTCATATCTTTTATACATTCTTTCAGATTTTCAAGTTTATTAAAAGTGCTTGAATATCTGTGTTGTACCAAATTTGTTCACTCACCAAATATTGACTACAAGTCCAAATTAAAACCAGCACCTCCTCACTAAATTATAACCGAAATTTACATAACATAGTAAATAAATTGGTAAACATTTAATAATTGGTAAATATTTAAAATAAATTGGTAAACATTTAATAATTTTGGCTTTTATAAGCAAGGGTCAGAAGAAGAAAGAGAAAAAGTAGAAGAAGGAGTAGGAACGGGGAGGAAGGAAGGAAGATATGAAGGAAGGAAAGGAGGAAAAAAAGAAAGGAGGGAGGAAAGTATAGATAGATCTGAATCTAAAACAGATGAGCTGCAGGGAGTATATCTGGATAGCAACTAATACAATTTAGCATGTGACTATTTTAATATTTAATGCATGTCTAACATGTATGTTTTGTTTTGCACCACTATTAAATTTAGATTATATATCTGAAAGTGTTAACATATTTTAAAATAATAGTTACCTGAATATAAATAAATTTCTTAAAAATTCTGAGTTAAAGGAAAAAATGAAAAATCACCTATATCAAATCACATGATTATAGATGAAACTCAGACAGAATCTGGGCATTCTCAAGCATTTGACTTTGTCATCTTATTTAGGATAACCATTGTGGTGATTTTCTCTGAGTTTTATCAATTCTACTTCAACGATACATATATTTCATGTCTAAAGAATAGATATATAAGTAATTCTTCAATACTGAATCCACTAATCTCTTAGTTCTCTCATTGAGTGACCACCAAATGAGGTCCTTCCTTAAAGCAAATGTGATTGATGCTAATCTGTGTCGTATAAATTGTCACCGAGGGAAGTGGCCCTCTGAAGAAATGTTCTTCTGGTATTCTAAGTTGGACCTTAGAGTTTATTTTCTTATGCAAACTGTGAGAAGAGTTGCTTAGTAGAGTCAGAATGAAATTATTGACAGGTAAAATAAGATTTCATAGCCTCATCTAAAATTGAATCACCAAGTATAACACTGCTTTAATGATATAAAGTGTATGAATTCTAAGAAACAGCTAAGAAAATGTGAACAAAGGCCACCCATAAACTCAGTAAAATTCCTTTGGGGAAATTTGTAGTTTGTTTTCTACACTATTCAATGGGATCTCAACTAAACAGATGCTCAAGCATATTATCATAGATATTAAATAAAATTCAATTCCATAACCTTCATCCATTTCTTAAAAGTATACTATTTCTGAAAGGCTTAAGATGGAGTTTGTTTTTCCCTTCTGGATAAGAAGGAAGACATGCCTGTCTGAGCACAGCTGGAAAATGTGCCTCTTGGTGTCCCTGCCTTTTCTGTCTGTTCAGGTTTACCCATAGAAGCTGCAGTTAGCAGTATGCACAGCTGTTGAGGCAGAGATAACTTTGCTCATAATAAATGAGTGAAGCTCTTCACTCCATATAACAAGAAGAGCTGATTGTGCTGGAATCGGCAGAATCACCACAGCTATGTGGCAACAGTACAACCTCTCGCCATTCCTAAACAGCTTAGTGCCATGACCAGTACCAGTAGACAAAATCTTGAAAAAGGCCAAGAAGGCTCAAAGACTCTGCCCAACATTTCTACTAGAATAATAATTTCCTCATTTTTATTCTCCTTTTTTTCTCCCACATTAAGTAGTATAAAGCAACTGTTGTACACAGTGAATAGTAATTTACTCTGTTTCCAAATAGAGATATGGCCAGAATATGTGGACAGAAGACCAGGAAGGAGGAACATTAAACCTAGTCTTAACCTTCTCTTACTTGCATAACATATTGCTTCACTGAACCATTGTAAATAATTTTTCCTCTTCCATTTGTTTACAAATATTTATAGCTATAGTATGCCACTACATCCTAATTTGATGCCAAGCCAAAGCATTTCATTCTTTAATCTTTCCTTATAAATCAATGCTTCCAACATTTTCATCATTTTTGTGGCTTTTCTCGGAAGCTCTTTTAATTTATCTAAATCTTTTTTAGAGCTGAGGTGCCAAGAACTCAATCACAATTTCAATAACCATGTATGAAGGGGAAAAGAAAAAGGGAGGAAAAAACAACAACTTCAAACCACTCTTATAAGTCATACTTCCAGCAATTGCAATTCTTGCAACAGGACCAATTCTTCCTACAGCACAAGGAATATTCAAGCATTCTATTATATAACACAAATGCTGGATTGGAGAGCTCCAAGCACCAATCCCTCTTACATAAGTATCTTTTCTGCAGAAAGAGTAGAGAAACTTTTTAAATATGAATATCCCCAAAGTTATCTGGGTCTGATTTATTACTTTGCAAAGAATTCAGGAAAAAACAAGTCCATTCTAAAGTTTCCTTAGAAAGTAATATTTTCTAATTCTTCTAGGATTATCCAAGATGAACCTGTTCCCCATAGTCTCTTAGTGAAGGCTAAAATAACAGCCAGATAGGGATTCCTTCCTAATTTTTATCTTTCAGCTGTACTTTTATCACAAAGTCATATTGTAGTAAGTGTCCTATTTTTCAGCCAATAAAATATTCAGTATAACATATTCATCTGTTAAAAATAATATGTAACATTTTTAAAGTAAATATTAATTAAATTTGTCTTTTGGTTTATTTTTCATTAATCAGTACAGATTAAATTCTTCAATTTTTTATTATTTATTATAATTTGCTATTGCTCAAGTGAACATATTATCAAAGATTAATATCAATATCTGTATCTAAGCAGATTTGAACTCTTTATCGATTATGTGTCTTACTGTATGTTACCAAAATTTAGACATAATGCAACCATTTCATTTTGACTATGGTCCACTAGTTTTGTTTCTAACAGAAGAAAAAAAAATCAAATTTGTGTGTAAAAGTAAGAACTAATGAACAGAAATCTTAATTTATATAGTTAGAATTTTTACAGATAAATGTGTTCATAGTCTAATCACCTGTCATCAAATGAAAGACTGACAGTCGTGAATAAAAACTCAGTAGGAGTTTATTAGCTAATTATTGTTAACACACACGAAGGAATAAAAATATAACCAAGCTATCTTAATTGTTCTTTACTTTATAGTAAGCAGTTAAAACACAATGAGATTAGTTCACCCATAAACTCTCATGAGTAATTTCACAGAAACTTGTGTTCTGTGTCTTTGCAATAACGCCCATCCATCTTTGTTTCAGAGTGATAAAGCCCTAGAGTTTTCAAAATCATTTACATCTTTCCTAGGTACGTATATCTCTAAAAATTTCTGTCTGCAAGCCAGTAATATTGTATTCAGTATTACTCAATTTGCAACCCACTTAATCTGAATCATAAATCACCTGCTTTTGACTCCCATTTAATTTGGGTACACAGATGTCAATTACTGAAACAATTATTTATATCCTACTTTTTTGACTGGAAGTCGTTACTACCCAATAAACTCCTAAAATATCTTCAATCTTACCAACATTCGTAAAAGGCACAAAAGTGTTTTAAGTTTCTCATTTTGGAAAAACAGACTTGGATTTTGAATTAAGTTTAAGAAACCAAACCAAACCAAACAATAACCTTCATGAAATTCACCATTTTCCACTAAAGAATAAAAGGCAGATATTAAATATGTGTTGTATGTATTAACATAAATGATTTCTGATCTGATAATTCCAACTCATTGCTGATAAGGTTGATTTTATTTGAAGTTTCTCTTAGGCTGTACCATAAAAGAGTAAGAAGTCAATTGAGGGTCCATGTACCCAAAATGGTTATAAAGAACTAATGTGTAGTAAAATATTCTTTTTACTACCTTGAAAACACCTTTTAATTAAAGTTACAATCAATTCCTGTCTTCATATAGAATTAGATTCTAGTACTATGAAACTTACTCTTTCTCAAGTAATCAAATTTCAGTTTTCTGGTTGTGAGTAACACCTTCCCAAAGAAAATCTACAGAATGATTTCCTTTCCAACTTGGGCCCCGTAGAATGGCTCCTTGCAAAGAAGAGTGATGAGAAGGACTGTTCTGCCATCAACGAGGTAGTGACCAGAATATACACCACCAATATTCACAAGAGCAACCATGGAGTGTGTTTCAAGAAGCATGCCCCTTGGGCACTCAAAGAGATCCAGAAATTTGCCATGAAGGAGATGGAACCTCAGATGTGCTCATTGACACTAGACTCAACAAAAGTCTCTGGGCCAAAAAAAAAATAAGGAATGTTCCATAGTGAATCCAGGTGTAATTGTCCTGCAAATATAATGTGGATAGAGATTCTTCAAACAAGCTCTATACATTAGTTACCTATATACCTGTCACCACTTTCAAAAATCTACACTCAATTAATGTGGGTAGGGGCTAACTGTTGATTGTAGAATAAAGTTATAAAACTGCAAAAAAAAAAACAAAAAAAATCAAAACCCTACAGAATGATAGGCCATTAAATACCAGACAACTATGGGGACTATTATAAAAATTATGCCACTCTTTTTCTTCCGCAGTTTGTTAAAATCAAAACAAATCTAATCTAAACAAAAGCATTAGTTGCAAGCATGTATATCTTGACTTTCTAATCCCCTTCTGAAATTTAGTTTTTTCTGCTTTAGTTAAGTTCCTTCCTGGGCCAACATTCCTTTTGGCATTTCTCCAAACTTGACTTCAGGTTACTCTAAATAAGATTGTCAATTACTAAGGCAATGTTCTTATTATCTAGGAAAGTAAAAAATATATCTTTGCAAAGACAAAGTATTTTTGATATATAAAATTTATAATTTTACCTCTAAAAGGACCAAAGTAAATTTTCCTATGTTAGCCATATTTCTTAAAAATATATCTATGCTACATTAATCTGAAAATGGCATTAATAAATGATGCTATAGACATAGAAACTTTAACTTTAATAAGATATATTCACAAATTAAATATTTCTTTCATTTAGATTAGATAGCAATACATAGGAAAATAGAATTGAATAATAATATGGTTTAATGTAATTTAATCATTTTCGTAAGTGCATAGTTGAGAAACAGAAAGAGTTAAAAATCTCTGAATTAGATCTGTGCCGTTAATGTTAGACATGTGGGAAAAAACATGAACTACTTCAGATAAAAGGCAATTTTATATTACTTTTATTTAGGATCTAAGATGTATAACTCCAGGTATTTTATTTTATTTTCATTAACTATCTATAATGACACCGTCTAAATAACACCATTATATTTTATATTTATTCAGATTTTATATTGTTCTTAACGTAAAAAAAATGAGCTCAGACTTAGTTGAATTGCAGGTTTATTAAAAAGTGAGTAATTAGAGTGGTAATAAAATAATATATAAATTTTAAAAAGTCATTTTCTTGCTTTCTAATTTTAATAAATTTAGGCTAAATTTATACCTCAAAACACTGGCAACTCCCACCATATATACACTTAAATATATTCTATGAATTTTATATAGCATTTATTACTTCCTTTCTAGATTATAAACATAGTATGTATCAAATGTAGAATATTTTTGACACTATAAAAATTATAAAAATAAATTTATAATAACATTATTCACAGATAATTACTGCAATACAATTCGATGTTTTATGTCAAGATATATACTAGATTAGATAGATGATAGATACCTAGATAGCTAGATAGCTAGGTGATAAATAGCTAGATGATAGATTAGGCAGAAAGATAGATAGATAGATAGATAGATAGATAGATAGATAGATAGATAGATAGATAGATGATAGATAGACAAATAGATGATAGATGATAGAGAGAGACAGAGAGAGAAAGAGGGAGGGGGAGAGAGAGACAAATAGAAAATATGCTGGGCATATAGTTTTGCATTATAGTTTTTTTCTCAATAAATATTAGATTATGAAATATTTTTAATGACAGTAAAAGTTCCCTGATAACTTTATTTTAAACAACTGCATATTTACTCATGCTATCAATTATTTAAATCCTCTCTTAATTTTGTAGATATTTTGTAATCTTACGAACAGAAAACAGTGCTGTGACAAAGATTTTTGTACATAAATTTTTATTAACGTCCCTGAAAATTCTCTTAAAGAGATTCTGGAGGTTGAAGTACATGATCAAAGGGTGAGACTGTTTTTTAAGATTTAGACCATTTCTGAATTGCTTTCTAAAAATGTGGTAATCACTCCTAACACTTCCTCTCTCAATAATGTTCAAGAACTAAGGGTCTTCAACTCCTCAGCTCTCTACTCTCCAAAAAAAGGTTGTCACAGGATGAATAAAAAATAGTGCTCATTAGAATTTAATTTTGCCTTTTGCTTAATTGCCAATAAGATATGGTATTTTCTTCATAAATATAGTGGTAATTTGAAATTTTTAAAGAAATTTTAATGATTTGACTAGCTTTTAGATGAATCACTTAGATAGATTGAATATTTTTCATAATGATATGTACAAATGTTATATATTAAAAATATCATCTCATTTATATATATTTCAACCAACTAGCCACTTCGTTTTTAATTGGTTTAAAATATTTTTGAGTAGACAAGCTTTTAGACATTTAGATATTCATATAAATAAAATTTTTTTGTGATGTTTCTTTTATTGTTTCAATGCTTAAAAGATTATTCCTCGTTCCATTTTATGTTCATATTTTAAAAAAATAACTCTTTTATTACTCTGACATTTATTCTGAAATATGAGATAACATAAGAGGCTTTTTTTTTTGTTTTGTTTCCCAAATGTTGACCTTATTTTCTCGACATTATTCAAAGAATAATGAATTCAATCATTCAATAATGCATTCAACAGTTATTTATTGAAATACCATGAACTTACAATTGCTGTAGGTGATGGGATCCAGTGGTGAAAAAAAGCTTTGCTCTTATAAAATTTACGTTTCCAAGGAAGAAAATAGAATAAGTAATTATATAATATAATGGCATATGTTGACAAATGCTTTGAAGAACAAAAAAGCAGAGTGAAAGGATAGAGGAAGCTGAATGTATGTGCATAGAGGGGTGATATTTTAAGAAATGCCTCCTTATGAATAGAGAGTTGATCAGTGATCTGTAGTTAAATAAATATTTTGTAGATCTATTTGTTATTTGTAAGATTTTTGTGTTTGGACATTTCGAAAGAAATTTATGTAAAGTTACAATATTCTATATTAATTCTCCTCAAACTAATTTAAGGAGTGCACTATTCATCTAAATAGTTTTGTTTATATTGTGTTTTATTCGAACTGATTAAAGTCATTGAAATACTTACTATGTCCATCAATATTTCACAAACTACTAATCTCAAATATAGTACCCCAACATTTTCCAAGTGTAGCAGCTACTCATTTCTGCTTTTCTCCTTTTGCTCTGTCAATCCCTGTTGTGCAAACAACCACTTATGTAAATAATAACACAAATCATGTACTCGCTTTAAGTTTCCAAGATTTTCAAACCTCAAATAGTATATTTCTTCTGCATTTCTGTTCTACTAAGCTGATTTTATACTATCTAAACATTTATAGAATTTTTCTCCTGTTTTTCTAGTTATTATCTTCCTGAGTGTACATATTAGACTTCCAATATTATAACATATTCATCACGAGCTACGGATATATCCTATATCTAGTAGATGGCACAAAAGTAATTTAAAAAATACCTCTTGACTTAAAAAAGTTTTTAAAAGACACCAGAATAACGTAGGGGGTAAAAAAGAAATCACATAAAATAATAATAATTTTACAATTTGAAATAAACTTGGAAAGTAAGAGATACCTTTATTCTTTTCACAAACAAAATTGTAAGCCAAAATTCAGTGGCATGATGAGATAGTTTAATAGGAAGTTTAGTTTAAGAGATTTTATTATTAGAGTAACAATTTTGATCTTTTAAAAATTATGTATGTGCTGTTATTGAATACTAATCTTTCTAATTCATTGAAAAAATCATTAAATTTTAAAATAACTTCATGAAACCTAAAGTCACTTCATAACATTTCAGATACATACCCAAGTTACTTATTTGGAAGTATCAATCTCTCTTAGTCATCTAAATTAATGTACTGACTCTCTCTAGCCATGAATTGTATTCAAGACAAGATTTAATATATTTTCTTATAAAATATTAACATTATAATAATTAATCATTTTAACCTTAGGCACATTTTTATATTCTGATTAGAACCAAGAGAAGCACAGAACTAGATAAATAGCTCAGGAATATACTGCAAAAAGCAGTTCCCTTGACGGTGATATTCCCTCATCCCAGAAATGTGCTAATCAAAGTGTCTCATATGAATTTAAGATTTTCCATAGCCTCAATGGTTTTCCAACTGTAAAAATTATGGATTCTCATTTACATTGAAAGTTATCCTAAAATAATATATACAAAGATAATTTCTAGGTCTCTAACTAGATATTTTATATTACAGCATCATATAAATCACTATTTCACCTTTGTGGATAAACATATCTATTAGTATCATTTTTCATTTTGTGTCTGATAACATTTTAAGTAGTCTGTGTTTTTTAAAATAAAGATTTATGATATATATGGCTATTTTTCATTATTCATTTTGAAACATAATATAGAGACATAAAACATATGCATGATTCATGGAGGCCTTGTGACTCTAAGAATATTTTTATAAAATATTCTTAGATTTTATAAAACATTCAGTAATTAAAAAAAGGAACCATGAAGAAAATGATGGACATTATATTAACTGTAATTACTGAAAGCCTTAAAAACATTGTCCTTTTACTTAAACAAAACATTAGTTGAAATGCATTTAAGAAAAAGCGTATGAAAATATTTCTATCACTAGTGTGTGGAATAAATCTTCCTGAGCATACTATGATGTCTGAAAGGATGAAGGAATAGATATATCTGAGTATATTAAAAAGCTTTACATTGCAAAAGACAACAAAAAACATAGTCAAAAAACAAATGACAAAATATTTGCAACACAAATGATAAGCAAATGTTAATATCCCTGATTTATAAAGAGCTCCAATGAGTTGTAAGAAGAAAGCAAACAAACTTGATAGTAAAAGGCCAAAGAAAAAAAATTAGCAATAAGTATAAGAGAAAATTTAAATTGATAATCAACATATATGAAAAGATGTTCCTCTCATTTATAGTCAGAGAAATGTAAATTAAATCAACAATGATATGAATAAAACTGGCAAATTTAAAAAGATTTACTATATTCAGTGTTGGTGGAGAGGCTGTGAAACAGTTACTCTCATGAACTGTTGGCAGTATGAATTGTTACATGCTTTATTGAAAATCAATTTAACAATATATAAAATTAAGAATGACTATTGACTCAGCCACCCTCCTTTAGGAAATCTAGGCTATAGAAATTAACATATTCTTTTAAAGAACATATATACAAAGGTGACTATTGTAGCTTGGTTTATATTTACAACAAATTAAAAGGTAAAATAAATTTGAATATGCAATGAGAGACAAATGTTTATATAAATTTTGTTATACCAGAGTTTTATGGAACATCATGTCATTATAAGAATTAGAGCTACATCTTTTGGCCTAAAAGAATACTCACAATATGTTTTTAAATGAGAAAAATAATTTACATTTCAGAGTAATGCAAATTACCAGTATTATCCCTTTCTAAAAAAGTCATACGACAAACCCTCATATGTGTGTATATGTAATTTTGTATTTGTGTAAATGTGTATATATGTTTTACATGTTTGTAAGCATGCAAGAACAATATGGGATATGGAATTACATCCACTAGGCTATTGGCTTTCCTTATTTGGAGGGTTTGATGCAAAAGAGTGGGTA